>NC_136012.1:15454724-15754724 GCF_048128805.1 Centroberyx gerrardi | reverse complement strand
AGACCCACAAAACTGCCGTTGTCCCATGATCCCTGTGATGTCACGCTCCCCTTTTAGACCATCAGCAATCAACAGCACATGAATATGCATGAGGGGAAAAAAAAAAAACATAAGCCAGGCTCACATGACCAAGCTGTGACAGGTCAGTGAATGAATAGACAGCTAGAGGAGGGTTGAGGTAAAGGCAGGGATGTAGTGAAGGGTACACACACCTAAAATCACACCTAAACTTAAGTGTGTGTGAGTACTTTACCCATCCTGTTAGGCTCTCATAGCTTTATGACATAAGTTCATACTATTATGTCATGGCAAGTAGTATCACACTGTTGTAACTTCTAAGAAGATGGGGTCTTTTATGGAAAAAAGTAGAAAAGTAGAAATTAATGCTTTACAATTGTATTTTGAGAACAGCCATTTTTATTTATAAAGAGACTTTGTTTATATTGGTGGTCATAGTTTACCCATCCTTTTTATTTTTTTTTACCTCTACATCAGGGTACAGGTCATTGCATTGGTTCTTTTGCAGTTTTAGTGAAAAAACATCTATCTTAAAAACAGCAAGGGTGCTATTTGCAAAGGGCTGCAGGTACCAGCACACCCTTATGAAAAACAGCTATAGTAATCCTATAATAAATTATTTGAAGGCCAGTATACTGATATCACAGCAAAACTTTAAGTCCAATAAAAATATTATAGGACAGTACAGTGATATCATAGGAGATAAAAAATACCATAAACGACGATAAGGTCGCAATAAACTCACGACTGAGGAAATCCTTACAGGAATATTACAGTCATTTTTTATTTAGTATATCGAGGTGACACCGACAGCCAAGAATCAGCTCATCATTACATCACCCCTTGCTGAGGCGCATACACTACTATAGATTCGCAACTCGTTTAGTGGCAGCAGGTCAGTATTTCTACTTTTAAAAAAGTGACTGACGGTGGATGGATGGATGATTAGATCAGGGAATAGAAAATCAGACAGGGTTTGGAGCTTCGGCTGAAACGGAAGTAGGTGAACCTGTCATTCGCACATCAGTAACAGGCCTGCACGGCCGCCGCTATGAGGACTAGTACATGGGGCTGTAATGCATCTCGCCGGCTGATAGGCTACTTATGGTGCTTCCTGATGGCCGATAGATCAAGGGGGCGATAAAGAAGAAAAAAAAGCAAGAAAAAAAAAATGATAAAAGCAGATGAAAGAGGCGATGCTGAAATTTACTGCCAAAGCGGCATCTTTCGGCTTTATCTTAACATAGCATCCCCTCGCTCGGTGCACTGAAAACACTATAAAGGCTATCAGTCCAGAAAATCGTGTAGCTCTCTGTGAATCACCAGTCATCAGTGCACTTGCTACACGGGAACCCTCTCCTCACCCCACCCATCTCTTCGGAGTAAGCTACGATGCCAATGTAGGCTAACGGGAATCCCATTCATGTGTTAGAATAATCCGCGAAAAAAAAGAGGGTAGATCGGGTCTGGGGTTGAATTTCACGGAGCGCTACTTCTGGAATGGTGCTGAAGGTGGTCTCGTGTTTGTGCGCGGACTGCTAAGTAACGGGAAAGATGCACTAGGCGAGAGCAAAACGCCACAATTCACCGACAGGTCTCCAGCCATCATCACTACACGGCGCACATCGAGCAGCGCACCCCCGTTCATCTTTTAGCGTTGCAGCTCCATCCCGCTACATTTTGCACACATACCTGTAAATTGCATGTCCGTCCGGCAGTATAAAATACGGGCGGACAATGTCGCACTCTGCGACGGCGATCCAATGTTTCCTGAGGATATCTTTTTTCTCGCCTTTTTTTTTTTGCCGATTGATGCTCTCGTTTCGCCCAGTGCCTACCCAGTGCTAATCCACCCCACACAAAGAGCAGAAAATGGCTGCAAGTGCATTTTCTTAAAGGGACAGTCACAGCGAGCGGAGCTGGTGCTGATGGGGCCTAGGCATGTCGATTCAATGCATTTTAGTTTGTCTTATCATGCCTCCTCAAGTAGACATGTCATAGGATTGGATTTTTTTTTTTTTAACATGTGGAGAAAATAGCCTATAAACTGCTTTCAGACTTGCAACCCTAATTCACAAATAAAGGGGAAGGGGAGGGGAGAGGGGGTGTAATCAAATGAACTTTGATCCATGGCACAAAATAGGCCAGAGTGCATTGTCCTTTCCAAACTACAAAATCAAATACTATTTCTATAACAGTATCACAGGGACTCATAGTGTGTCTATACTCCATGGTGAGATTATAGTCTTATAGTGCCCTTATCATACATAATGGTATTTGTTATCCACTATGGTGTTATGATATTCCTCGGTAGGCCTATTCCTATAGCCTTGTTTTGCTGTGATATTTAGTATCCTTCTAAAATCTATTATAGGATGACTAAAGTTCTTGGTATAAGGGTTAAGTTGTGTGTGTGTGTGTGTGTGTGTGTGTGTGAGAGAGAGAGAGAGAGAGAGAGAGATTGCACATCTGTGGCTGTGTATGATAAAATTTTGTCACTATAAAGCTATATGCGACCGTGCAAATTCCACTGTGTCTCAATGTTGTACTGCTTTTAGAATCTTACCTTTCAGGAAATTATAGCAGCAGTAGGATATTTGCATAATGTCTCTGTCATTTCCTATATACACCACTTCAATTATGTAATAATTCTAACACAACAAATAGTATCTGTATAAAGTATTCTATATCTTATACTATTATATACATATTATATTTAATTTTCATCACTATTTCAATTATAATTTTTGGTAACTTCAGTATACAACAATGAGAAACAATTCATCTGTTGAATAAACACAGTTATGACTGTTTCAGTTTAGAGCAGTACTTTATGTATACAGTTCAGCCATGAACATTTTCTTTCATCTGCTTGTGTTATTATTATAACAAGTAAGCCAACACCTCTGGTGCTGAAATGTAGGAAAGATTTAATATTGTCAGGGTCTTAATGTAATTAACAGTGGGTCAAACAATATAAACATCCAGGGTGAAACATCTCAACTGTTCAATGTACAGAGATCTTTTACAACATTAAAAGCATTTAGATAAACTAGCAGTAAGCTCAACAGTGTGGATGGGTTGTGTGTGCCCTCTAAAGGACATATACAGAATCTACCATAGCTACTGAACACAGATGAACACAGTGTATAAGTGTGTACAGTGTATAAAGTGCAAAAGCCAATGGTTATAAATACTGCCTGTGGAAAATAAAAATTATTGTTTTGTAAAATCATCACATGGTACCGCTTCACACACCTTTGAAAAAACATTTGACAACGAACAGAAAATAAATAAATAACATAAATACATGTATTTTGTACACTATGGCATATCCTATTCAACATAAACTATTGTCTTGGTTCACCGGTCTGACAGGGAGGCCATGCAGCAGGAGAGCAAAGGATGGGCGGTCGTCTGGTTTCTGAGAATGAGAACATAAGAATAAGTCACAGTTTAGCCATCAAAATGCATCAGAGACAGTATTTTCTGTATGTGGTTCTTGTCATGGGAGTGTGTTTACTCTCCGCTCCTCACCTCCTTCCAGCACCACTCCATCAGCAGGTAGATGGGCTGCGGGGCCAGGCGGGGCTTCAGCAGCCTCAGGCCTGCGTTCAGCGACTCCACCACCTCAGCGTTAGAGCGGTGCTCGTAGGGAAGGCGGCCCTCGTTGTACACCTCCCACATGAGCACACCTGGGAAGAGGTGGACAGAGAGACCTCAACTGTTAAAGTGATACACCAGGCTTTTGGGAGACTGGCCTGTTGGTCAACTTACCTGTGAAGTGATGAGAACACAGACACCAAAATCATCCATGTGTCCCTATAGATCCCAGTAATTCATTTGCACCATTGCTCTGTGTTAGCTCTTTAGCATACACTATACTAGCATTATCCACAGTAAGAAGACTGAATTTTTAGTAATAAAAATAATAAAAAGTAATACAAATAAAATAAATTAATAAAACATGCTTATTTTTTGAACTATTTTGAGTGAGAAACCACATATTCATCCACTGGGCAATGATTTTTACCTACCATGTTCACTGCAAACAGGAAAATTAGTCCCTGGTGGTATAAAGTATGTTATTTTTGTATCATATTGTATCACCAATCTTCTACAGAAAACTGCCAGAATTAGCCACATATCATTTAAGATTACTTACCATTTAGTGTTACAGCTGCTGTAAAAATTCTCAATTTCACACTTTTGAGATAATGGTAGTGCCCCACTATCACTCAACATAGTGCGTGGTAAATGGCATGGAGCACCCGAGCGAATGATGTACCAGGGACACATGGATGATTTTGGTGGTTATCACTTAATGAGTAAGTTGACCAGCAGGCCAATCACCCAAAAACTCAATATTTTCTTCTTGGAACCTTGAAATTATTTGTATGGTAAAAAAAAAAATGTCAGAGGAAGACATGTTGTGTGACTAGATGATAGCAAGTCAGACAGACAGACAGAGAAAATAACTGTAAGGCAGAAAGACAGAGGGATGAACACACCAAACGACCAGACGTCAGACTTGCTGCTGAACTTGCAGTATTTGATGACCTCTGGAGCCGACCACTTGACAGGGAACTTGGAGCCCAGGGAGCTTGTGTACTGGTCATCGAGAACAAATCTGCAGTACAGTGAGTGGACACACACATGCACACATGCATGCACACACGCATGCACACACACACACACACACACACACACACACACACACACACACACACACACACATACCATTATACTATGTATTTGTAAGCAGGCTTCTCCAGAAATAAACTATACAATAATCCTGATTTAAAGTAACAGTTCTCACACAAATTGTGGTTTTACATGGGGTCAAACCAGTCTCTCCAACAGGCAAAATACTCAGTGAGACACACAAACATACCTGGTCATGCCAAAATCAGACACCTTCACCTCATTGTTCTTTGAAACCAGACAGTTTCTGGCAGCCTGCAGAAGAAAGACGGACAGGGGAAGGATAAACTCTTCTCTTAACGATAGCTCTGATATAGAATTGCATTGCAAAAACTTTGATATTTGCTGGGCTACCAGGTCTCTGTGGATGAAGTTGGAGCTCTCCAGGTAGGCCATCCCTTCACTGACATCCAGACACATCCCCAACATGACGTCCTGAGACAGACGCCCTCTCCTGGCCCGCAGGTAGTCTGACAGGCAGCCGTTCTCCATGAACTCAAACACCAGATACATGGGAGAGTGCTGGGTGCACACGCCGTACAGCTGAACCAGCTTACAGTGGGACAACCTCCTGTTAACACACACACACACACACACACAGACATAGGCTGAATGGTTCCAGTTAATTGTGCTTGACTGATATGAGTTACCATCATGAAGTGCACTTACGTCATGATCCTTGCCTCCTCGATGAATTCCTCCTCTGACATGGCCCCTTCTCTCACCATCTTCACAGCCACCTTGCTTTCTCGCCATCTCCCCTCCAGCACCAGCCCGAACTGGCCGCTGCCCACCTCCTGCCCCAAGCTCAGCTCTTCAGGGTCCACCTCCCACTGATCTGTCAGGCGGCAAAAGAGTGGTGAACTATAGTACCCATAATCCTATTCACTTGAGGTGAAAAAACCACTGGAGGAATACGATAAATGGGCAAGTGCATTATTGGAAAGGGTACAACAATTTTTAAACCTTTTTAAACAGCAGTTACAAGCTTGAGGTAGTCACATCATACAACTATTTAAGAATCTAGCTTGACAGTACATTATCCTTCTCATTACACCTGTTCAAATTACAGTCAAATGTTAAATGCAGACTAGGCTTTCTTTAGTCACTATCTCTGCCAAATTGGCGCTTGTGCGAACAAGCATCCTCAATGACAAAATGAGCATCCTCCCATTGTTTGACTATGATGGTGTTGTATACAGAACCGCTTGTAAGGCTGTCCTTGAGCAGCTGGATGTGTTGTACCACTCTGCCATTAGATTTTCCACCAAAGCCCCCTACAAAACTCATCACTGCGACCTGTATACTCCATAAATTGGCCGTTTTATTACCCTTAGACTGTGTTGCATTCTGCTTGCTGCGCTGTCGGACTTTTTATTTCCTCTCCCCTTTGCTCCCCTCTCTCGTTTTGTTTCTCTGCTTGTTTCTTAATGGTAATGTTGTTTGTTGTTTAATGTTGTCTGGCTCTTATGTCTCTTAATGTTGAACATTTGTATGTCTGAGTTTTTACTTTATCTCCTCCCATTTCCCCCAAGAGGTTAAACTCTTGCCAGGCTGTCCATGTAAATAAGAATTTGTTCTTAAGTGACCTGCCTGATAAAATAAAAGTTGAATAAATGAAAAAAAAAATCACAACAGAATAAAAATAAAACCAGGAAATCAGAAAGATAAAATAGCAGAAAGACATAAAAGTAATTATAGAAATGTCAGAATAACTGAACAACAAGAAGTATGTAACATACTGTATGTGTATACTGATACAACTAAACTGATAAAACACAACAGTAAGAAAAACAGAAGAAGGACAGAAGGACAAAAAAGCAATTATAAAAACGCCAGAGTAAACAAATAGGTTTTCAGTGGTTTTTTGAAATGTGAAACTGCATCAGGGTTCACCTCCCTGGCAATGCTCCAGTCTCACTGCCAGCTCTTACAGCTCTTTTTCACCGGTGCTTCCCAGGCAGAACTTAGTGCATGTGTTGTGGTTACATCACCAGGGTTATATCACATCCAATGTCCTTGATTTCCCAATGTGTAGATAAATGCTAGGCTCCTTGGCTATTGATAAAAAGTCACGTACTCTCTCTACATTTAGAACTCTGCAAGATGATAGCTTTATATAATTACATTCAAATCAGGTCAACATGCCCAACACGATTACAAAATTCGGATGTTTTGAGCACCGATTCAAACAGCTGAGCCGTCTTTTAGCTCAGCAGATTAACTTCTAACCTTTGCAGAGTTTAGCAGGGTCCTGGGAGCAGCCTCTGTCCTGGGAGACCGGGTGTCTCAGACGGGTTATCAGACCTGCAGAGGTAATATGCACACACACACACACACACACGCACACACACACACACACGCACAGCACATAAAATGACCTTTAACTAGGAAAAGCCCATATTTATAAAAAGAGAACGGTAAATTCGGAAAAGTTTTGCCCTTCAACTCATAATGATGTGTCTGTCTGAGTGTCGGACAGAAACAAGCGATAAGAACTCCTACGCCGTGATGTTTGAAAGATATGGGGCATTTTTGGCAAAATGATAGGGGGAACTGTAAATAAAAAAAGGGAAACATTTTAGCTTGTGAGGTTTTGTGTGCGGTGCTGCTGCATGAGTTCAGCCAGCACAGTTTACCTGCAGCATTGTGTTGGTGGTAATGGATGAGCTCAGGAATGGTGTTGAACAGGTACTTCTCTGCCAAGTAAAATGCAGCTTCTCCTGTTTCTGTCTCTCTGATCTGATAGTGCTTCACTCTTGGATTCTTCTCCCCATTCGACCTGAAGATGTATAAGAGAAACCACAGAAGTATTCAAAGTCAGCAAATGATTAAAAAACAAGATTGAACTGAAAGGAACCAGACAACTGATCCGCAGTATAAGATTAGGAAAATGCAAATGATTTCAATTCAATTTCATTTTGATAAGCCACTAGGCCTACAGGTCTGTGTAGACATGCTCGTCATTTATTCTGCCAATATTTAACCCTATAGTCAAACATCCACTCATCCACTCAATATCATCAAAATAGTTAACCTAACCCTAACCCAAAATAGTTAACAAATTCAACAAAATAGTTCCACGCTCTATGCTTAATATATGGTTTAGCATGATATCATCAAGTGAGAGATACGACGGAAATTAAATTACCCTGGTGCTTTGGTGAAGACCGACACTGTGTAGACTCCTGCATGTCTTGAGTCACGCACCATGAATCCACCCTCTTTCCCCTAAAAATACAGCGTTGAAACCTCATTAAATCATCAAAATTAATAAACATAGTTGTAATAGAGGTTTTAGAGACATTTGGTGATAGTTTGTTTTGTTTCAGCTGCAACTTATACCATGCAGCACTGGGCTGGGCGCCATTTTAAACCAGTCAGTGATGATGGGTAAGCCTTATCACACAATTTTAACTTGTGCTTGCAAAACCAAGCACGGTACATTTACTGCAGGAAATCCTGAATCGGAGCAAACTTTGTGGTTTGGAGACATCACATGTTTTGTCTCTTACATTTTCGTTCTGTATATGTGTTTGGAATCATTCTGCAAATGCAACATTTGCATCAGTATAGGACAGGTGGCACAGTCACATCAAACTAGTGCACTGCATCAAACAGCTACTCTGCACTACAGTTTACTAATTAAATATTATCTTCAGCATTATTCATGAAGCAAAGTATTTGTTTTGCTGTCAAAATAGGGCTGAAGGCATAAAGAAATGTCACAATGTTGGATAATCATTGCATCCCAGGCTGAAACACGGACATAGTTTTTACCTCTCTCATTAACAGTTCCTCTGCTTGCCCTCTGGTTATGTCTTTGTTGTACCATCTGTGAGAAGTCACATTAACCACAGTAAAACCACTCAGTTCAGTTAGAGGACATACGACTGAAATGGATTTACAGTTATCCATAAGTTAATAATTAAAAAGGTAGAAGAGCACTGAAATCAGACTCACTCGAATCTATCAAAGTTGGCGCCAGATTTTTCAGCTACATAAGTACTGGGGACGAACCCTGTGTTCCTTATGAGAGACGGGAGAAAAATAGACACGTTGTACATTAATTAAGATATTACATTGACTTATGATCAGTATTAGAAAAGAAAGTGATATCTTTTGCAGTGTAAACAGTAACTAGGAATGGGGTAGATGTCTTTATGCTCTGTACCCCCTGTTATCCAGTATGATCCACCAGTCAGAGTGGGAAGCGTCAGTCAGGATGTATTCCTGGTCTTTCTGAAGAGGCAGGTCCTTGTCTCCGAGGGGTGTGTAGTCTTGGAGAGCTACTACCACCCTCTGTCCTGGATCATGCAGTTCCGTCTGCCAGACAGAGATAAAGAGAAACCTTGAACTAGGGGAATTTTATTAGAAATACCCTAGAGCTATATGAATACCAGTGGCACATACCCTTTTATTATAGCAATATGATTATGTTAAGAGAGAACATTGACTGCAAAGCAATGATAAAAACAAACCAAAAAGAAAACCAAAAAATGGTTCTATCAACAGTGTATTTTCAGAAAATTCACGCACGGTCGGACACTAATTCAAAAGTTTTAACAGGTGAACAACCACTTGACCTTCTTTCCATCAAGAGATACTTTGGACAGTGTTGTCTGGCACAAGAATAATACTGTAATAGCACATAGTATTATGTTTAGGGAACTTGTACCTGTGGGTCCGGTATTTCAGGGAGAGGCTTTTTAGAAGCTGTGGAGCAATCAAAAATATGGAATTTCAGAACTCTCCTGACAGACATACATATCTGCAAAACAGTGAGTTTACATTGGATTTCAGATAATATTAAAATGTCACACTAAATTAAAAAATAATAAATAGGCCCCAGATTTGCTATACAAACCAAATGTTCATGAGAAAGCTTTGCAAAAGCCTTTCACGTTATTTATGTGAGAATTTTAAAACTGGGGCTAAATCTAATAAATAAATAAATAAATAAATATATTTGAGGGTTCAGCCTTGGATGAAAGTATCTGTAGAGGAGAGAATACAAACCACAGCCCATGGGGTCATATTCTTGACAACCTGTCGCCAGTTTCTCTGTCTGGTGGCAACATTTCCATCGTCCATCCATCCAGAAGTTTGGGTGGTATTTTACAACCAAATTGTTATACTTTGTCTCTATGTAGGGAACACAAGAAATATAGTTTGAGGCAAACATACATTTGAAACATCAAACTTTTGAATTTGCTTGACATACCACCAAGGTTCATCGTTATTTGTTGCACTGCTACCAAAATGAAAATTAAGTTCCAAAATTGCTTACCCTCTTTGAGAGCTCGGACCCATCTCTGACGACAATCATTGTCTGGGGCAAAAATGTAGAGGTAATGGCTGTCATGAAAAACCTGTAGAGATATTTGATTAAAAAAGTGATACTTTTGTTCTCTTGTGTGATAATATGTCATTTGTGTTTGTATGTCATATTTGTAACTTTGAAGCAATGAGAATTGATTCATTCTTATTTTTGATGTGTGTATTTTTTGAGAAATTGTGAAGCTCACCTGGAAAGGGTATTTATAGCTGCATGGTATGGGGACATCACTACACACAATCTCCACACATTTAATTCTGGACAGCACAATGCAGCCTTTCAGCGTGGGCTTTTTCTGAAAGAACATTTTCTTTACCTTATGTTTGCTCTGCTCTGTGTTATCTGTATAATTGTGCATTATAGTAGTTTACCAAAAGGCCAAATTTCAAGACCAAAACTTAGAATTAGTTGTATTATAGCTGTGAAGTAATTTCCTTCAATGAAAGCATGCATAATTACCCCCGGACGACGTTCTGAATACTTCAAATCTTGGGTATCCAACACAAAAAACCTCTCCTTATAGTTGCATGGTGATGTTCTTCTCTTCTGTTGAGATTTCTTGATCATTGTTCCCTTCATGATAACCCTGGGGAACATGGTAAACAGCTACAGTATGTGCTATGTGCAGCACGATGAGAAACGGATTTTGGCTTACGGCGAGAGATTGAGCACCTAGGAGTGACAGAAAAAAAAGAGGTGGATGATAAATTGAGTTTCCGGCATAAAGTTGTTACAGTAGGTAAACCACATCCTTTAAGTTAAGGCAAGCAATGTGTTGTGCAAGCACACACACACACACACACACACACGCACACACACACACACACACACACACACACACACACACACACACACACACAAACACACACTTTCAGTGACTATGTTGCAACAAGTCGAAATAGTGTGCATTAAAAATTATGCATGTAAAACGATACATATTTGTTTCCTTATATAGCTCTATGGCTACATGAAAAGGAGGGGGGAACTACAAACTTCACCATTACTTTTATTGAGCAATCAATGTTAGTTTTCACTAAAAATGATAAAATAACAAAACCTGTGATATGATGTCAAGGCAAACTAATTTGTTTGCAAAGTTAATAGTATAACATCACTCACTTTGCTGATATATGTTGCAACAAAGTAACATTTTGAGCCTCCAAATATTACAACCAATCAGCGTTTGGTTTGTTCAGCACGTACGGTCCAATCCGCACAACCAATAAATTATTACGTGCAAAGTTCAGCCAATGGGATTGGAGCAGAGAGGAACGTCTATGTCAGACCCGTCCAGCAGACAACAGCTAGATGTCCGATAAATTACTGTTGTGATATTTCATATCTAAAGAATACATTCAACAACCGAGGAGTCATTTGAGAGGTGTGTGAAAGTTTATGTTTCATTCGCATCGCCGTATATAATGACTTGTTAGCTGCAAGCGTTAGCTACCGACTTCACAAGAGGCAATCTCGCTAGCTAACACTAGCTAGCTACATACGCTAAGCTCTAGTTTAGTTTATTACTAATAAGTTAGTTAACGTTAGCGCAGCAAAATTGGTGGCCAAATCAATTTATGTGAACATTCTTACGTCTGGCTGAAGACTGATAAGCAAACTGCGATAAAGCAACAGCATCAAGGATGAAAGGTTGTTAGCTGCTAGCTAACGTTAATTATCTGCTAATCAAGTAGCCAAGTAGCAGCCGCTAACTCACTAGCATTCGCTCACTAGCATTCATTCGTTCTGGAAACTTGCGTTTCTCTGCGTTAGACTGCGATTTTCTCTGCGGATATTGTGTTATGAATAGGCTCGATATGTGCTGTTTCTATGGGAGATAACGTCTCGTTAAACTCTCTTGCGAAATCTAACGTTAGTAGTTAAATGTTGCCTTGACAAAATGTCAACTTTTCACTGTGCATATCATCAATATGTTATGGGGAAGCCTCTCGTCATTATTGGCTGAATCGATTATGGTAAACATACTTACCCAGCAGAACATGACTTAAGACCTTTCCCTACTCCACAGTTGGTAAATTTGACATGCACATTATCTTTTAAGGAGCACTTATTTCTTCAATAAGATGTCAGCTTTTAAAATTGATTTGTACTGCTTACTACCGCCTCACATACCCTGTTTTGGTGGAAGATGATTCTAGAAATAACAAGCCAACCTGTTAAGTTGAAGACTATAACACACCTTGTTATGCTACTCTTTCAGGTCACCATCATGGGTGAACCACAGCAGGTGAGCGCCCTGCCTCCTCCGCCGATGCAGTACATCAAAGAGTACACAGATGACAACATCCGTAAGGGTCTGGCCCCCAAGCCACCCCCACCCATCAGGGACAGCTACATGATGTTTGGCAACCAGTTCCAGTGCGATGACCTCATCATCCGGCCTCTGGAGAGCCAGGGCATTGAGAGGCTCCATCCTATGCAGTTTGACCACAAACGGGAGCTGAAGAAGCTCAACATGTCCATTCTGGTGAACTTCCTGGACCTGCTGGACATCCTGATCAAGAGCCCTGGCAGTATAAAGCGTGAGGAGAAGCTGGAGGACCTAAAGCTACTGTTTGTTCACATGCACCACCTGATAAATGAGTACAGGCCACACCAAGCCAGGGAGACCCTGAGGGTAATGATGGAGGTGCAGAAGAGACAGAGGCTGGAGACGGCTGAGAGGTTCCAGAAACATCTGGAGAGGGTGGTGGAGATGATCCAGGGTTGCCTTGCCTCTCTGCCCGATGACTTACCGCAGATGGAGGGCCCCAATGGAGCTGGGGATGGGACAAGGAGTGGGTCTGCAGCAAGTAGTGTTGGAAGCTCCTCTGGGATGGCCCCCAGACTGAAAACAGAACCTATGGATGTAGAGGAGGCAGGGGCCAGCTGCATGGCAGCAGGTCAGCAGGACAAGAGCATGCCTGCCTCAAAGAGAGACAAAATATGGGACAAAGATGCTGCCATGTGCAGTATTATCGATGAAATTGCTTAAGTTTTCTATTGAGTAGTGTTTTTTCATGCGCACCTAAGCTGTAAAAGTTTATTTTTTCTTTCTTTCTTTTTTTTTTTTAATTGTGTATGTATATTGTAGTTAGCCTAATTATGATCGTTTTCTCTGTGTTTTGTTGAGCCAGAAATCCCATCTGGATAATGTTTATTTAAAGGCTATCAAATAAATACTATTTAACAACTCCAGACAAAATAATAAAAAAAAAATAATAATAAACATTTGAATTTCATTGGGGTTAGATGCTGGCAGCTTTCAGTTTTTGGTAATAAATCCAATAAAGGAATTTCCAATTGGCGTAAGAGTCCCACTACACTAATTTATTTTATAATACATTGATATGATGGTGTTCCTGAAATGTCTTATTATTGATGGGTATAGGGGAACCACAAGAGTGTCAGAGAGAATTCCTTGCGTTTGAATACCCACCATTATGTTACTGTTTGCAAAATGGTTAAGTCCTGTCAAGTCTTGTGAGGTTTCACTGTGACTTGCACACTGTGTCTAATCTAGCCTTGCACTGCAAGAGAGAGGTCAGGGTAAGGTTAGCATGTTAACTATAGTTTTGTAGTCCCCCCTCCTCCCAGGCCTTCCTTCTTAGGTTTTTAGAAAAACACTAACAATATCAACAGTGTTGTATTGCCCTGTCCATGAAACACATTCTGCTGTAGCAGGCTGTTTCTACATGTTAGATTGTTATAAGGAAATGAAAACCTTACACCAGGCTGCTTTATTCCAATGCAAACTGTACGGCACACATCTCCTGATAAGGATTCAAATTTCCTTGTGGCATCACAGGGCTGCAAACCTGAAGGCGCAAATTAGAATATTAATATAACGCATTGGGTCTATTCCTGTGACCCTGGGCAGTTTAACTTAGTTTTGTGTACATTAATGCACTAAGACTCCCACAGTGTGAGCTCCACTGAGTCTAGTCTCTTATAATGCTGTTAAATGACACTTTCTATAGATTCTCAGTTGACAGTGGATGAGTGACACTGGCAGTGCAGATTATTCAAAATGCAGACAATCTCATTCATTGTCAGTGGTAGCAGCTCGAAGTGGTCCTTGTGGCATTCATTATCAAAGCCTTTTTCTCTCTAGTATTGATTAAACAATGTAAGACCATAGGAATGAAAACAAGGATGAATTTCACTAAAGCTGCTTTTTAGACCTATTCCCTGCTTAAAGCATGTTTGCTTAAATTATTAAAGTCATTTTAATACTGCAATGTCAAGCACATTGTCAAAGCCAAGGAACCTGTTTGTCTGGCTGGACTTAGCCTACTTTGAGTCGGAGGCAGTTGGCAGACATACAGTGTGAATCTGAAAACTCTCTTAATGTATGGCCAAGCTCAGGTCCGCCAGATCTCATTAACTCAGAATGGCCCCGATGAACCGGAGGTTCCAGTTGACATGCAGTACTTTGTATAACGGGTGTAGAGAGATTTCATAACGACACTGATCTGCAGTGCGGTACGGCCCTGTCATGCCCTTATAACAGAGGCCAGACTCTATTTGTTTGACAAGTAGCCTAACTTCAATCTCTAGTTTTAACCTTTATTTGGAGAGCTGAACTGCTAGCTCTCTTTAGCAGTCAAATTGTGCAGGAACACCAATGTCACCATGTTTATCATTCATTACTAAAATGTTATGGAGCAACGTTTGCTTCAGTATTGGCTTCATTGTCAGTAAAGACTGAAGATGTGCACAAGCGTGATGGTAACTAGGTTTGTGTCATAAGCGCGCCACCCCACCCCCTGGTTGTTTTTGTTATGACCCTATGCCTGGGACTCCCTATGGTAACTTCACGAGCCTGTCTAGTTTTAATGCATTTTGGAATTTAATCATCAGTGTCATAGTGTGTAGGTAACTCATTTACACCTAGGTGCATTTATGAATTTGAACGCAAAAACCGAGAACTAAACATTGTCGCAGAAATTATGTTATGAAACTCGGCATCATTAGGTTTCACAACAGGGTGGTACGCCGACCTCTCGTCCAATCGGATTGCTCGCTGTTGCGTCACATGGTTTTTATTTATGTAATGTAATGGTGTTACACAGTAACCTAGCTTTGTGGGTCTGGATCGCGACAGGAGTTAAAAGCGGACACGGGATAATTTAGCCTACTACTAAAGCGAAAGGGAATTTTCAGGCTGTAATATTCTGGTTCGGTTCGTGGCGTTGATGGAGTTCGGAGCGGCGAGAAAAGCGGCGCACGGACTGGAACCGGGAGTTTCTATTCATCCTGCTAGAAAAGGGAAGACGTTATGTGTCCCAAACCAAAGACTAAGTTATGATTGACAATGGATAATGTCGATGGATGCATCTGATAAGTAAGGTAAAAGTTAGACTCAAAGGAAAAGCCTATTTGGCAGGCCAGTAAGGAGCGCAAACCATCAGTAGTTTGACTGAAACCGATCCGTGTCGGCTTGATGTGATCAAAGAGGCAACACATTACGGTACAATCTATCTGTCAGTGCGTTACTTAAGTCGTGCATGTACAAGCACAAGACAGAAAAGCCTCATCGCCCGTATTCTTTTAACTGGGAAAGCCGCAACACTTCTTCCAGTGGGAAATTGTTTGGTGACATAACCCTGCGACCATGGATCTGCTGGAGTGTCCGATCTGCCTCTTTCTGATGTGCGAACCTGCGACCATGTCGTGCGGCCACTCGTTTTGCCGTAGGTGCGTGGGGGCCTACCTTCCGTCCAAATGCCCATCGTGCAAGGAGAGGTTAAAACAAAGAGACGTGAGAACCATTAAGAACAACGTTTTGCTGATCAGTGTCGTTGAAAAGTGCTGCCCCGACGAGACAAAGATGAAGTGCCATATCCAGGAGAAGCTCAAAGCCAACGAGTTCACGGAAGCTTTACGCATCGCCAATGAGGAGCTAGACATAGGTAAGAGGGGTCTGCAAAATAACCTTACAACTGAAACGAACTGGAGGAAAAATATCTTATGCAACCCGTTGAATAAGGCCTATGCTAAAGAGTATAGCCTGCATGGAATATGCCCTGCTACCGTTACGCAAGCTGACACTATATGTTTGTTTGACTGACAAACACTTAGGTTAAAGTGCTGACTAAAAGATGCTGCTAGTAGCTGTTGTTTGGGTGCAGTACTAAACCACATTTACCTCTACAGACCGAAACATCACACTGCAGTAAAACATCGAGACAGGCTGTAGTTCAGAGTCTCAGTCAGTTTTACGCACTGCTCACAGTCTTGGCTGGTGCCCAGTGGACCGAGGGTGCGTCCCATGCACTCTGCTTTCCAGACACAGTGCAGCTATGCACAGTTAGGTGTCAGTGAATGAAAGGAGAGGAAACCCTATGAGCTGACCCAAGTATAGACCTGGATGCTGGAGGATGATTAACTTGAGCTGAATGTGTGGGTGCTATAACTGGGTCAGTAAACAGTTATGAGCTGCTTCTGTCTTGGGTGATGTTCAGTCGCTTCACCTCAGATTGCATGCCAGGAGTCTTGATATTTAGGTTTTCCTCTGTGAGTTTGTAGCAGAACCCATAAGGCATATAGAGACCCAGGAGAGCCCATTATCACAGTGTGGAACATGGTTCAACACCTGAAAGGCTTGATGGAAAAGTTCACCTCCATCAGTCTGGTACAGTGGTCATTTATCTGTCTTTCTGTCTGCATCAGCCACTCACTCATGCTTTCTCTCTCACACACAGACAGTAGAAGCAGTAGTGAAGCTATTGTCATCAGGCCGGCTGGCTAGGAGAGATATCGGACACTGTCTGGCTTTTCACTGCAGAAATCCCTAGAAAGAGTATCTCCTATCTCAAAACCACGGACAGACGAGCAGGCAGAGACCGAGTCGGGGGTGTGGTGTAACGTTTCCATATGGCTAAAGCAGCACCTTGGGTCCTAGATACAGCCTTGAAAATAGTTAGATTTTGTCTGCTGGCATATCTATACAATCGTTACTTATCTGTTTTGCGCTTGTCTGTGTCAGTGCAATTGGCCTTATTTTCTTCCTGCAGCGGCCAGGGAGTAAAAGTAAAACTCCTGCCCTAGATTAGTTTCTTTATCTAGTCAGTACGGGGTCTGGGGACTGTGGGAGTGTTTGTGCTACAGTGAATCAGCGTACTGGTGAACTACCTACATGCTCGCCGTCTCTGCCAATCCAATTAAATACTGCCTTTTCCCTTTCCATGCTGTGCTCCGGCACTCTAGGTTCTTGTGTAACGATCTCTAGGCAGACTTTTTCACAGGAGTTTTTCCATGTTCTCGCTGAACGGCTAAGTTTGGGGCGTGTCATTTTAATTTGTTGTTTCATAATGTGGCGCCTTGTCAAGCCCTTTTGATGCTGTATCTGTGATTAAGGGCTCTACAAATGAACTTGACTAAAACTTAAGTAATGGTGGATCCTGCCATGCATGCATGCACGCACACACACACACACACACACACACATTTACTGGAATGTTAGTGTTGCAGGTGTATTGATGCCTTGTTTTCCTCTCCAAGACACACCTGAGGAATACCAGAACTCCTGTCAGGGGCACTTGCAATGCATCATGGGAGGTTTTGTAACCTGTTTACATGTCAAGTGTGAAGTTGCCTAAAGCATAACTCATACATGCTTTTCATATGATCTTGGATACTTTGTTTAATCCAGGAATATGAACACATCCTGAAATGGGTTGAGACCTGAAAACTAACACTTAAATATCACTAAGAGTCAAAAACTTGCTGCTTGACTGTTTGTTGATATTGAATGGGGAGTAATTATGGACTCACACTGAGATGTAACAGTTATTAAAGTGTATGTGCACATATTTTTGTAAAATCCTCCTGGGTGTTTTGTCCCAAACTGTAGAGACTGTGAAACAGTGGGAGTGAAGCTTTTCATTGTTTACAAATCTAGCCCTATCCAAGATCTGTTTTAGGATGGATTTCCCTCATGTTTCAAAGCAGCTGGTATCACTTACATGTTGCATGTTTGTGTGTATGTGCTCAAGCGTCTTTGAGTATTTAGAAGAATGCTGTACAAATAAAATGTATTATTATGTGGAGGGTGGGTGACTAGGGGTTTCACATTTGGCTACAGCTCTTGAAAAGTTGCACAATGTTACAATGTAAGAACTACTTCAAATGATGTCTTCATATTTCTCTTTCTCCTTTTTCTTCCTCTCTCTCCCTTTGTTGCATCCTCAGTCCCAGATGATGTGAGCTTGAAGGTGTACAGAGCAGAAGCTCATTTGGGCCTGATGCGTTTCTCTGATGCCCTGACAGACCTTGACTACCTCTGTTGCCTTCGCCCCAACTGGACTGAGGTGAGAGACAGGAGATACTGCACAGTGGTGGCCAAACGTGTAATCTCCGGCTTTTGTGATGACTGTTCCTGCAGTAGCACAAATCTGTGGTAGTTTTCAATGGCTTCTATTCATTTCAGTTCCATCGATCTCTGTTTGAGCTAGCTTTTGCTCAGTGTAACTCCAGGACATTCACTGCACTGGTTGGTTTGGCAATTTTGGAACTGCTACACATAATCACAGAAATAGGACAGGATGCTTGCTTTTTTTCCTCTCAGATTTTCCGTCAAATTACCAAGTTGACCTCTTTATAGAGTATTTTCCTCGTGTTAGCTTTTATTGATGTTATGTCATTTACAAAGTTATGCAAACAGCTACTTATGTCATAACATAACTGAATCATTCCATGCCAGTGGGTGGCTAACTGCCACCGCCGCAACAGACAGCTATGTCAACAGTTCTGTCATTTTTTTATGTGCATTAGATGTGTTATGTTACTTCTCTATTGTCACATTTTCCATTTTAAGCCTTTAGCTGACGCTGTTACACAAAGCATCTTACAATGAGAGCAACAGTAGGAAAATCCTCACTTCCTACAGCTTTCTGGAAAAAACAAAGCAAAGCACTCTCCTCTCGGGGAATTAAACAGCTCTAACAGCATGTAGAGATTGACTTTTTACTGTCTGAGGTCGTGTTGTAGAATTTTTATGTTCTTGGCGTCGGTATGCTACAGACATGTCATTCACTTATGCAGGCAGTGGTGTGTGATGATTGCTCTCTTTGTGCAGGGCTACTTTCGTAAAGGGAATGTACTGCTGGAAATGGGCCGGCAGACTGAAGCGCTCATCCAGTTCCACCGTTGCCTAAAACTCCAGGCCGACTTTGTCCCTGCCAAGAGCCAGATCAAGAAGGTTAGAGATGCACTGACTTACTGCACCTCACTGACCACTCAGAGGTTAATGTCATGTAAAGTAAGATAGAAGCTGGAAATACATTATGTATGACTTAGTGTGTAATAAAGAAGACATAGCCTAGGTACAATCCAGGGTTATTATAGTTTTGGATTTTTCATTAGTTTTTATTTTTATTTCAATAAATCACAAATTATTTTTAAAATGTATTTACATACATTTTTTTGTTGGGCCCACTTGGCTTCATGCGGCACAAATTAAATGCACTAGCAGACTCAATAGCAATCAGAATCCAGACCATTTAACTCAAAATAATGTCAAACAGATTAATTGTCTTTTTTACCCTGCACATAAACAAAATGATGAAAACAAAAAAAAATATAACGTTTATTTTATTTTAGTTAGTTTTAAAAGTAGACAACATAGTTCTAGTGCAGTTTCAGTTTTTCTCGTTTGTCTCGTTTTTATGTTTACTTCAGTTTACGACAGTGTTTTTTTTAAGTTCTCATCTTAGTTTTTGTTTACAGTAATAACATTGGTGCAATCAGACATTATTTACTGTTATCATGATGGCTTTTAAGTGACCCAAGTGTGTCATGGCATGGGCTGGGTTGGCAGATCCTGGAGGCAGAGGGCATGGCAGTGCCAGAGGAGGTGCCCTGTATCCTGCAGGTGGTGTCTGAGTACCTGAATGGGCCCTGCCCCATCACCAGCCTCAGTGGCTCCCAGGGGCCGACGCACCCTGAAGGCCTCAAACACCCACTGGGGGGCGAGGGAGAGGGTGACGGGAGGAGAGAGGCGCACCAGGTGAGCTTCACAGATCGGATGAGGAGAACGTGTACGGTCCACAGAACTTGAATTATAGAACGGTCCTTCCACTGTTTGCCATGGTAATTTGGCTAGCACAGCATAAAATGGCGATTATGGAATTTTAAGGGTTGGTTGCTATGGTGACAACTCAAGTCTGGGCATTAAGGCTTAAAGTCTGTCACACTCGCTTGAGAACTGTATGTGTCTGTGAGCAAACTGTCAAAACTCAACTGAAAGCTAACGTTAGCGATGAGGCTAATGTAGCATTATCAAAGACTGTACTTCTCTCTCTAGCTCTTCTAGTCAACATTGGCATGTTAGCAATTCATGGCACCAGTGAGACAGAGAAGCTCCTTTGGTTCTTGCTGTAAAACCTCTCACCTCAACGATACACATAGAAATTGTCGCTGCTTCGACTGACCTGGAACGTTGATTTGAATGGGAATGTCCGTTCTATTCCATCCATTCAAGTTCTGTGGTACGGTCCCTTTGTTTATTGCTAGGGGCTGAATGTAAATAGAAAAATCATAACCAAGCCATGTTGCTACGTATGTTTTTAGGGCTCCAGGGTGAAGCATGGCACCAGTACCGAGTGCTGCCTCAGCCTCTGCCAAGCGGTTTCCTTCCTCCCTACTGCTGAGGATGATGAGGAGATGATGATGAGGAAGGAAGATGGGCGTGGCAGGGGTACGCATGCACGCAAATACACCGGAAACACACACACAGACACACACACACTCACTCCGTAATGAGGCTTTGAAAACCCCTTAATTGAATTATTAAGGCAGTTGTAAAGCCTTATAGTAAGCAGAAGGAGCAAAAGAGTATATCACTACCGCTCCACTCATGAATATCATCGTTATCGTCATCGTCATGAACATCTTTGTCATGGCCAGGAGCATCGACATCACCAAAACTCCCACCAGATGGTTTTAAATTGCATGATATTGCCACTTCTTCAATATAAAATCTGTCCCTATCCACTCATCGCAAAGCATGCCAGTGACAGTGACTGTGTGTTACGTCTCTCCTCTCTCCCAGGTGAATGCAGTCAGGGCCGGGAGAAGACTCTGGGTGTTCTCACCGTGTCAGACTTCGAGTGCCCCCTCTGCATCAGGTCAGCGTCCCACAGTACTCATTCAAATCAATAATGGATTGCTGCCTGTACCTTCTCCGCTGCAGTAACGTATCACATTGCAGTCTCATTCCTTTCTCTCCTCTCTCTCTGTCTCTGGTTAATGTTCAGCACACATGCACACACACACACACACACACACACACACCTAACTTCCACCTATGAAGGGAATGAATATCCCTGCAGTGTTCCAGCAGGCAGGTTATGGCTATATGGCAGATGCTGTATAGGTGGTGTATCATATGTAAACAGACTTAGTACTGCTATGTTGTTCTCATTGATTAAGCCTTATTTCTTTCTGTGTAATCTGAAGGTTGTTTTTTGAGCCGGTCACTACTCCATGTGGCCACACCTTCTGTAAGAACTGCATCGAGAGGAGCCTGGACCACAACTTCCGCTGTCCACTCTGCAAACAGCCCCTCCAAGAGGTAACCACCTGCAGACACTTTCACACACCTGCTGTAAACTGCATGGGAAGAAGCGATCACTAGACCTTATTTTTAGTACATGTACATCTCCACTTTAAAGGCTGGTTAACAGCCCACTTAATGCTGTGTTATTGCCACGGCTCTGTGGTCTCCAAGAACCAGATTCAGGTCAGCCATGGTGAGTCACTTCACTCCTCTATGCTTGAGTGCTATAACACACAATGAACAAAAAACAGAGACAATTGTCTCTGTTCTTTATTGAGAAGTATCAAATTAATAAAATAAAGTAAAAGTTGTATTAGTGTGAAAATTTAGCTTCAAATTTTAACATCCCAACTGTTATTTTTCAGACACCTCTCATAAACCTCATATCTTATACAAATGAATTGACATGATGTCACACAGCAAGAGAACCTACTACTATATACTGTATATAGCTAAGCCTCTTTTTATGATCGTAAGACAACTATAATAAATCACATTGTTGTGATATATGTATCACATTTTTCACGTATTTATCTATGTATATAATATGCTATGTTTGCTCACTGTTTAGTTGCTAATATTAGCATTACTGTATTCTCCATTGAAGAGGCTAAGGAAGCTGATTCACTAGCAGAGATCTGAGATCACATTCAAATGAAATGTTAAGTAAATCTGTATTTTATTGCCACAAATGCGATGTGGGACTGTACAAAATCTGTACTTTTATTTGTGTTGCTGTTGTTGTAGTTGGTGGTTGTGCTGGTTGTTACAACAGACAGTTCTACTGTAATGAGTGTTAGTATTATCTTGTTGTATTAATGTATCACTACGATATCTGACTGCTTCCTTTTTTCACCTTTCAGTACTTCAAAAACAGGAAGTACAATCCCACAGTGCTGCTGCAGGACATCATGACTCACCTTTTCCCCTCACAGCTGGCTGAGAGGAAAGAGATCCATGATGCCGAGATGGCTGAGCTCTCCAAGTAGGCACCGCTCCATAAAACATCACACGCTCCACGTCTCCATGTCGCCATAGCAACTTCAAAAGCAATAGATAATGAAGAGAATATGCTTTGAATGCCTCTTAGTCTCTCTACTCTCTCCCCCTTTTTTTCTTCTCTTGCTCTCTCTCGCTCTCTCTGTCCTCTTCCACTCTTTCCACTTTTCTTTCTCTTCCTTTGTAGTCTTACTAAGGACATCCCTATCTTCGTTTGCACGGTGGCCTACCCTGGAGTTCCCTGCCCGCTGCACATCTTTGAGCCGCGATACCGGCTGATGATGCGCCGCTGCATGGAGACTGGCACCAAGAAGTTTGGCATGTGCAGCTATGAACACGGGAAAGGGTACGCCACACACACAAACACACGCTTGCTCATTGTATTTCTTATAATATTAGTAATTATCCAGAGCAGCTTATTTCTATTAAAATACCGTACTTGGGTAGACAGTATAATGTGTTAACTTTGTGAATAAAAGTCCCATACAAATGTCGTTAGTATGTGGTAATGTTTGTTTTTTTGATTGATGATTCTTCTTTCTCTTCTTCTTCTTCTTTGACTTCTTCTTGTTCTGCTTCTTCTGCCTCTTGTTCTGCTTCTTCTTCTTCTTTGACATGTAACTTCGACTGTATACTGGACTCAAATTCATATATATATATATCTATATGTGTTTTATCCTCCAGGTTTGCAGACTACGGCTGTATGTTGGAGATCCTGAGTCTGGAGCTGCTGCCTGATGGGAGGTCCTATGTGGACACGGTGGGTGGCAGCAGATTCAGGGTGCTGAAGAGAGGTCAGAGAGACGGCTACCACACCGCTGACATCGAGTACCTGGAGGACCTTAAGGTCAGGATCACACATAGTGCTGGATGCACGTCTTATAGCACACACCGTACATGTAGGTCACAAGCACATTGACCAACTCGCTCAGGACACTGACAAAAAAAAGGGGCAACACTGAAAAGATTACTGGTCGCCGGACCTCTTCTCTCTCTCTTGACTTTCTCCTGCCCCGCCTCCTCTCCTCTTCTCCCACTTCTCCCTTCTCTCTCCCAGGCTGACGGTGCTGAGCTGGAGCTTTTGCAGCGTCTCCATGACAGTGTTTACCAGCAGGCCCAGGACTGGTACCAGCGCCTCGGGAGCCGCACCCGGGAGCAGATCAACAGACAGTATGGCACCTTGCCTGACAAGGAGGAAAACATCCAGGTTAGAGCTTTAACTTAACTGTAATTCTGACTGTAATGTATCGGGCCGCTATTGGCCTTTGCTTAAAAATATCAGATGTTTTATTTCTTTCTTTGCTCACTTTATTTATTCATTTAGTTGTTCTGTTATGTTTTTTGTAAACTAATTCATCATTTAAAGGCCTTGTGTATCCCAGAATGTCCCCTACTGTTAATTAAGTGTGGTGGATCAACCTGCTGGGCTGCTTACCCACCGATAAGAATTTCATTAGTACTGGTTTCAATGGAGAGTTTTAGTGTCACATGACCTACAGTAAATGCTGTTTCAGGGTTTTTTCCACCATGACAATAATACAATTCTGGGGTAAACATTGGATATTTGTAATTTCTCAAGATATTGAATATCAGCACAAAATTCAGCTATTGGCAGGCTTCAGTCTAAAAATATCAATATCTGTTTTCCATTAATTCTCCTGGGAGCAGCCACCGGCACCCCACAAAATTATATGAATATGGATCACATACACACACATACACACTCATGTTAAACAGGATGAATGTATTTCTATTCAAACCCTCTGTAACTGTCCCCCCAGGCCTCGTCCAACGGTCCAGCCTGGTGCTGGTGGCTGCTGTCGGTGCTGCAGCTGGACCCTGCCTATCAGACCACCGTGCTGTCCCTCACCTCGCTCAAAGACCGCCTGGGACACCTACGCCTCGTCCTGGAGTACTTCTCCCAGAGCTAGACCCCACAGCACTGTGGTATTGTTGGCCGCTGGATATCTCACTAGCTGAGAGTCAGAATATTTACATACAGAGTGATGGACTGAGACCGATGGATGCACGCACACCGGGGTGTTTGGAGGGACTGCCTTGTGTCACAGCTTGACGCCAGTTTGTGTGGCCAATAGCAGAAAGAGAGTGTTTTTTTTATTACAAACACACCGTAATTGGAGTTGTATTCGAAAGGAGGATTTTTACTGTCTGAGTCATGTTATGTCTGCATACTACACCATTTTCTTTCCCCAGAAATCAAGGTTACAGAATTGGTTTTTGATGAATGATGAATGCACTTAAGAATATGATAAATGTAAGTGTAAGAATGTGCAGAAGGGTAGACCAAAGTTTAAGGCCAATAAAAGATAAAATATTTCATTTTGAAATAATATTGTGGAAGATGGACACTAGATGTCACTGTTATTCCTCACATTATCACAAGCATTGTAGACCACACAACAGCACCGCCCAAGCTAGTGTACTTCCATATGTTGCCTAGCCAAATCAGACTTTGTCTCTGCATTAGCATAGCTAGGTTTCTAAAAGTAAAATTATGGAGTTAGAGAAAAGCACTCAAAGTTGTAGAGCAATTCTCAGGACTATGCACATTAGTTATAGGAATTTGGTTAATTAAAGGGTAGTAGTATATTGTAAATGATTGTCCCATGCTGAAGGCCACTAATTCTGATGCTTACAGTTTTAGTTGCATCTATTGGTCTTGAGTACAGCCAACATTTTATACTTAACATCATCACTAAAGAATAATTGCTATTCCTACATCCTCATCTTTGGTGAACAGCATCCTTTTTTGTATTAGTAAATATTGCAATAATGATTTATGCTGACACAGAAAATGGCGCCACCTGGGTGAAAATCTTATTTATGAATGAAAGCTGCTAACCTGGCTCCTGTCTCTCTGGATGCTGCTAGCTATCACAGAGTGGAAAAGCTCTTCAGTGAAATTATGAGAATGAAGAGATGGAGTGGGTGAAAGAGAGACAGAGAGAGGCATGACAGCATTGTTTTACAGTGTGAACATGTATGATTATATATGTTATACATGTACATGGGTATATGTATGTATGTGTAGATGGTCAAGTATGGATGCAGCACATATTGTATGTCTGTGAACTATATATATGGATGCAGTAACTTTTATCTATGGCCATCTTCACTTGCTGATTTTGAGTTTGATATGGTGTTGTGCCAGCCCTAATAATGGCTACGGTCATGTCCACTCCTCATAGGTGCAGAGGTTATAATTGCAGTCCCAAGACACAGAATCTAACATCTCTTGTGCAGGGACAACTGTAATGTAATTCGGATCTGCCCACAAGACCCCTTCACCTCGGGACGTTTGCGTGACGACGGGTCTAATCGGGGCAGAGTCCTCCCTGCGGTGCCTCTTCTAGGCCACAACACCTACCTCTGCCCCCTACTGAGTCTCCCTGTTTGTCTGGCCCCTCTACCACGGTGCCTATGAGTGCCTGGGCCTACTCACCAGGAGACCCGCGAGTCTTAGATGAGAGTTGGTACACGACATAGAGGATGGACTTTAACGTTATTTTTGTCATTTTACTCTTTGTGTTATTTTTGCCATTGATTTCTTCTCAGTGCTACATTCCATGGAATGTTGGAAGCTGCAATGTTGATTTTCTAACAAACACGGGCGAACTGGGTGAAAAAAAGAGCTGATGTTTTCTACTTTGATAATTGTGCCATAGTTATGTTGTTATGTGTTTTAAGAGATATAGCTAGCTGAATAGTCACTACGTTTATTTTCGTCTACATCATGGACATTGAAGTTAGTCTTCAACTCTCATGCCTTTTGTATAGTGGACAACATATCGCTTTTAACCAACAGTCTGAAGTAGGTCAGTAAACACACTTATACACACAGTTTGTACAATATACAGAACACAGTAGCCCTGGTAGTGTGACATTGTAGATATAGTGTAGATAGATGTGTGTCTTGGCACGAGGGGCCATCATGAGACCTGATGTTACGCACAAAAATGTCCCACCGAAGGACAAACCAATGGATAGACGGATGCTGGGACAGGATGGTTTGATGGACAGGCTAACCTCTGAACTTTGACCTGGGAACTAATGCTTTACCAGAGGTTAAGAAACACTGTTTTTACCATCTCTTACGATGGGTTAATTGAACCATACACTTCTTCATTGACCTCAGTTTAAATTCTGAACTTTTATGAAGCCATCTTGGAATTAAATACAGTGAAAAACATTTGTATCCTCAACTCAAATGCACCAGTTTTGACAACATCTCTCCAAAACCAGCAGGGTGTTCATTTGTTTGAAGGATGGATGAAGAGATAAATAACGATGTATAATTTCAACCATGGATCACAAAAGTCAGTCTCCTGCTACCTGAAATCACTAGAGCACTCAAATCAAAAAGGGATCGACACTATCATACAGTATATGAATAACTACTAATAACTGTTGTCTTGGGAGCCTCATCGGGAAGCAAGGCCTTTGCATTAAACATCTGAGGGCAATAACTGACCAGCTAGATGGTCGCTGAGGTGATTTTCACCCATCTCCCACTTCTTATCAGAGAAGACCTCTATTTTTGCACAGTGTGATCATTTTGCATGTACTGTTTTTTCTAATACTCAGCAGTAGTTTCTCACATATTTCCTCACTTTTTCAAATCATACATATTATTGTCTTTCATGTTTATTTTTAAATGATGCCTCTTCACATTTCATTAAAATGTGTTATGTCAACCCTGGGTTGAAATCGGCTGATCGAGAATTGTTATTTCAATGATACAAGGTATCTGAGGTAGTGTAAAACAACACATTTCTAGTATTTAGTTTAGGCTTTTATTCTGACATGCAGAAATGAAACAAAAGAAAAACATTCAGCATTTCAAACTATTTCATCTTGCTCTGTATATTTTACAAACCTGGATACCTTGTTTGGTTGAATATCGCCAAAAATGTAAAAAAAATTCAATGAGTGCATCAGTCTCACATTGGTTTACCCTGTTTGAAACAGAACTTAACCTCTGATCCATTATATCATGATTTAATTGAAGAGTTCATTTTAAAATGCTATATATACATTTGGAAAATAAATCATCCGAAGTTCACTGTTCAATATCTCCAAAATATTTTGGATTGAGTCTGTGAAACTGTTGACATTTTGTCAACAAAGGATTTAAGTTGCCTATTATCTGTATACCTAATTTGATCTCTTCCTAGCTAATTTGTTCAGTCTTTGTGTTATCAATGCATTGCAGGAGCAGACATACATTTTTGTTTTTCAAAGGATGGATATCTCATTTTAGAATGAAGCTCTTCAATTGTACCTTTATAGCCTTGCAGACCTGTATCAGCTGTAGTTGCAGTGTAACTGGAGAGGTAGAGCTGTCAGAAAATGGCCTCCAACACTGTCAAAACAAATTGCACTGAATCCACATTGTCTCCAGCACACAACACGGGGCATAACAAGAGCCCAGTTCTTGGCAGCACTTTTCCTGTGAAAACTATGCCTAGTCTTACAAGGGTGTACTGGGAAAGGCTGTGAAAAGAAACACGCTGAAGTGTTCCTGCGATGTGCATCCTGTAGGATATGTCAGCTGATGTGGTCTCATGGTCAGAGAGCTGTCTGAATTTGCAGACAAAGGGTTCTGATCCCACTGGTGTTAGAATACGGTGTTGGAGTTGGAGACATGCAGTGTTATCCTGTGCACATTGTGTCTAATCACTCGATGTTTAGTAACAAGTAGATTTGAATCCATTAAAACCAAACCAATTTGTATAAGATTTATTTGTATTAATCCCCTGCCATCTACAGCAGCCAAGAGCGATGAATAATCTCGAGACTATTATTGTTTATTTGCTTTCAATACCCCTGGATGACGTTTTAAATGTTATTATTATAAATAAAGTTATTCAAAGGAAATAATGTATTATCTCCATTTCATGGGTCTGTTCTCAATCTGAATTGTTTGATTGTTATGTGTCCAGTTGCTGGGTCATCATACTGCAATCACAGCATTACACAAATTGGTACAGAGGGGGTGGGGGGGGTGGGGGGGGGGGGGGGTGGAACATGCCTCACATATTGATAGCAAGGTGATGCACTTTTGCGTGGACAGAGTTATAATTACTGAGAGAACAGGAAAGTGCCACAGCTGCAGCACACGGAAAGAAGCTCTGGCCTTGCTGTTGTGGCTGAAAATGTAAATTAGAATGGGTATTCCCAGTGAGTGACTATTTGGATGTATATAGTTTAGAATAGCTGCCTAACCTTTGACTGCACACTCGTAGAGATACACTTTCATGAGTTATACTCTTTGTTATAATTAACATTCAAGTGGCAGTTGTTTGAATAGTCCAATTTACCATTTTAGATACACTTGTTGTGATTGACCCATAATCCATGAAGAGACCTTTCTATCCAACCCAGCACAGTGTGTGAGCTGAGAAGGAGCCTGCTACAAATGAGAGGATAATGTAAAGACCGAGAGTACAACTCCACGCTGCAGCACAATAAATGCTGTTGACAATGCAACAAAATGCATGCTATGAACAAACCTTCCACCAGGTGCCAGTCTGTAGCCGTGCAAGGACAGCAGAAAGCATCACTGATGTCATTTTACTGTCTAAACAAGGGAAAACCTCACAGAATCTGACTTTTCCCTTTTACACAGCATCCCGTTGATCACACTTGTGCCAAAAGGTGACAAATAGGGTCAAAAGTGAGATTTGAGCTGCCTGTGAAAATCAAGAGTATAAAACAGGTGGGAAGGAAGTAGTTATTGCCAGCTAAAAGAATCGAAATTAATGTTCGGTGAACCTGAGACGGCTTGTGTGGGTGTAGGTGTGCATGAACCACACTTCACTGCGAGCAGGAGGGAAAAGCAGCGCAACACAAGTGAGGCACGTTTCCTGCCAACGTCCTCTGCATAGGAAGCAGGCAGATGAAAAGAGGTTTCACTGGCTTCAGCGCGGCTCTGTAATGCAGCTCAGCGTCTACATCAAAGCCCATTACATTTGAAGAATGCCACAGCTTTTCTGTACCAAATTGATCCATCGGCTTGCACCGACTCCCCGCTTGTGTATGACTGAGTAAGGATGACAGGCGTTTTGTAGGAGTTATCGCAAAGGGAGAACTGACTGTGGCTGTGCTTGTGTGTGTGTGTGTGTGTGTTAGCATGTGTGGCTGTGTGTTTGTCTGTGTGTCTGTGTGTTTCCCTGTTCTTGTATTTCTATACTTATGAGGGCCAAATGTCCTCACAAGGATAGAAAGAAGAAGAAAATCCTCTCTAGTGAGGACATTTTGGCTAGTCCTCACTCACAACAGGCTACTTTGGATTTGGACTTGGGTTTAGGGTTAAGGTTAGAATTAAGATTAAGTTTAGGTTAGAAATGCAGTGGAGAGAATTAAGGTTATAGGGTAAGGGGTTAGGGAATGAATGTCGTCAGTGAAGGTCCTGAAAAGCATAGTAATACAAATGTGTGTGTGTGTGTGTGTGTGTGTGTGTGTGTGTGTGTATGTGAATCTTTAATAATTACCCTCCATAATTATGGAACAACTCACTGGGGTCTTTAGGCAAGGAGAAAACGAGCTAAAATAGCATAGCCTGCCCTGTGCAATATAGAACAACAGAAACAGTAGCTCCTCCACTACCTCTCCAGCGAGGCACACAGCGTCAGCAAGAGGATGAATGCAACTCTGTTGTCATAGGAACAAAACTTAGCCTGGCAAAGCTCAATGTCAAGAGTAGGATTATCAATTAGGAAATGGAGAAACTTTGTCTTTGAAGTCAAAAGCATTTTGTTTACCTTAAACGGCATGAAAGACAACACGCGGTGAGCTAATTCAGGGAGATATAAGTGTGGAGAATTGAAGTAGAGTGAAGGAGAGAGGGAGATAGTGGGAGAGAGCTCAAGTTGCCAAATCTGTGTGTTTTTCTGCAGTGCTCAATGCCGTTCTTCTTTGAAGGATTAGAGTTTTCTCTGAGGATGTCTGCGTGTGCAGGGGTGCATCCGTACGTTTGTGTGTGTGTGTGTGTGTGTGTGTGTGTGTGTGTGCGTGTGTGTGTGTTTTCCTGTGAGGTTGAGGCTGATAAACCTTGCTTGTTTCTGCCTTTGTATAATCCCTTTGAGTGTCAACAAGATGATAAACCCATGAGTACGCTGTTGTGTGACAGTGCCTCTGAGAGCCAAGGTAAACATATCGGCCACCTGCCTCTGTCAGCGCCCTGGGACACATTACCAAAGCACTGTTATAAAGAAGAGCCAGAGAGACCAGGAGAGACAAAGAGACCCGTCTCAGGGAGGCTTAGGAGTCACAACTCTTTCCTTTCTTCTCCTGAAAGTTGCTACTTATCCCCCAAAGTTAGACACTTGTTTGATCCAAGCCTTAAACTTGTAATGTTACCACTGAGGGGAGCAAAAGAACTTTACCTTCCATGTTGCATGACTGACAGTTTAAGCTGTCGAAGAAGATGGATGACTTATCCCTTTGCCCCGGCACAGAGAAATCTCAGAGGCAAAGAAAGCCCAGGAAGACTGGCCCAGATTGAGCGGATCTTAGAACATTTTAAACATAGGTGTCCTTCCATCTCCCGGCAGTCCCAGGTAGAAAATAACAAACAAATGAAGCGGATCGGGATCCCCGCTGTGAGATGGAGGACAGGAGGAACGGGAAGCAGGGGGCCGCTGCAGGAAACATGATGTCATGCGACTGGCTCACTGATTCGTGGAGTGATCGCCTGCTGAGAAACACACCTGGCTGTGGGACTGGTTTTGCATGGTGCTCACAAGTGTATGAAGTGGTCTGTGCGTGGTGTGTGCATGTGTGTGTGTGAGAGAGAGAGAGAGAGAGAGAGAGAGAGAGAGAGATCAGCAGTGTGTGTGTGTATTTGTTTCTCTATCTGTATGTGGTGCTACTGTGAGCAATACATGTCTGAATTAGTTAGCGTGTGTGTGTAAGTGTATCTGCTCTTCGTCTGATCTCACCCTGATGAACTCTTTGGTGGAGCCAATGACAAGAGCTTTTGAATGCTGCGTGCTGAGAGATCAGACAGCAAATCAGACCATGCTCTCAAAGTCCAGCACATTGTGGAGAAAGGCAGAACAGAGACATTTCTGCTTAAAGGAAGGGGAGACAGGAAGATAGCAGACATAGGGGAGAGATAACTTTGGAATAACAACCATCTGAATAATAAAACAGAGTGATAGATCATATCGACAACATGTCTGGGCAAAAGTAGCCGATAAAAATATTATTTGGTGGGGGGATAAGAAGAAGGCGGCAATGGGCAGGATCATTATCGTTATAAAGATGATGAAGAAAAGAAAAGTAGAAGAGGAAGAGGAAGATGAAGCGGAAGGACAGGACTCAAAAAGGAAAAGGAGATAAGAAAGAGGATAGAGTCAATTCCGTTTGATAAATATGCACATTTCTGTAATCAGTCCATTTCATCTCATCACCTGGTGGCCATAATTTCAGCGGTAGCAATGAGTCATAGGGGAGTGCGCCTCACCCCGGGTGAGTTTGGGATTTAAGTTTGTTGAGGCAAAGGTGTGTCTGGAAGATAAGGGGATGTCTGAATAGAAACAGCAGAAGCCATAGCTGTGGAAGAGATCATATTTACTGTTGAGCCTTTGGGTTTTATCGTTACAGTAAGTCCCATAACAAAGGAACAATGCACGGCGGCAGGGAGAAGTGAAAAGTCAGATGGGACCTGGAAGAAAGAGGGAAAGAAAGACAGACAGACAGAAAGAAAGAAAGAAAGAGAAAGAAAGAAAGAGGGCCCTCCCTCTTTCTTTCTTTCTCTTTCTTTCTTTCGGAAAAAAAGCAATACAATTAAGTTTATGCAAGTTTTTGAGAGAAAACTTTACAAGATAATTTCAAGACACTGCTATTGGCTTACTATCGCCATAATCCGCACAAGCCTCACAAAGAAAATGATAAGATACACGTTGATCATGATGCAAACCTTTGACTGATATTGTGGATATCAAGCTCAAATAAACAAATCCTAAATGCAGTCAGAAAACCGAGGCCCGGTTGTTCAGCGTCTGAAATATGGAATGTGGGCATCAACAGCATGGCGACTCTGACTGCTATGAGATTAGGCATCTCAACGCTGAGCGGCGAGGCTTGCTCAGGTTCTGCTGTGGCGGCGTCGTGGAGGCAAACCTGTCGGCCCTGGTTACCGTTGCGTTGGTAATCTGCTCACCGGGCGTTTTCTAATTAGATCACTGTTGGACGCAGACATCCTGTTTATTCAGAGAGAAGTTTGAGAGGTGTGTTCGTGCAAATGTCTAAGTGTGTACATATCTGTTTGTGCATCTGTAATTCATATGTCTGTGCATGTGCATCCTTCGAGGTGTATGTGTGTTCATGTGTGTGTGTGTGTGTATTTAGCCTATATTTTCCTCACAATCTGGCTTACATTACAAAGACTCCACTGAGGCTTCTGCACATAAACAGCCAGAAGACGTACGCAACCACAGCAACAAACATCCCTCACATTGCTCATATAAGCACTTAGTGCCACTAATGAGACTCATATATCAATATTTCCACTGGTTTAAAATGTTGGAAATGCTAAAATGCTGGGCCAAAACATATTTAATAAATGAAACCATGCAAACTTCTTTTCAAGACTGCAAAGTACAGATAAAACATTCTGTACAGCACATGTTTAAAAGCAATATCTTTGCAAATTTGCTCTTACGTTGCTTGGTAGATGAGACACGATCCATCCTAATGCTGAGTGATAGAGGCCTGAATCGCCATGACACACGGTCGCATCTGTCTCAGGCTGAGCAGTGTGTTCCCTGTCACAACGCAGCGGGCAGAAAGTCGGAAGTTTGGAAAAACTTCATTAGATCTTCGCTTCCCCACAGGTGTCTGCAGCAGCACTCAGTGGGAAGTGAAAGATTCATCGGGAGGACGTTTTTTCTTTTTTTGAGATATTGGGAGTTTTATCATGTAGTGGGGGGAACCATGGGAGGCTGTTTGAGGGGGAGCTTCAATAATACATGCTTTCAAACATCTGAGGGAAATCTGTCTTTTATAGTCCCACACAAAGAGATATGGAACTGCAGCAAAGAGATTTCTCTCTGGGATGAGAGAGGGGGGAGGCTTTTTGGCTGTCTATCGTTCTCTGTGTGCATGAGTGTGTGTGATTGGTGTGTGTGTGTGTGTGTATGTGTGTGTGTGCGCACACCTGACTGTGTGTCTGAATATTCATATGCCACTGTGTGTTTTGTTTATTGTCATATCTGTTTTGCATAAGGGAACACTTAACGAGCCATATGAAAGTACTTGAAAAGCGCACAAAAAAGCTTTAAAAGGGCTCAAAAGCTACTGAAAAACACAAGAGAACATATTTGAATAGATAGGTACCCATACACATGCCATTACTGTACAGCACACACACACATGCACGCACTCACACGTGCACTCCCACAGACACACACACACACACACACACTTACAAAGCCCTGTACTGGAGCTCTGTAAGTGCGGTGTGTGTGTTTCCTGTGAAGGATTTGCAGAAGATAGCAGTGAACATAGCGCAGGATTTCTGTCATCATTGAGCACATGGGGAGAGGAGTCTGCCTAGACAGCAGCATTGACAGATTGCATGAATAATTTAGGAACAAAGTGAGAGGCCTCATAGACCTCTGAATCACTTCCAATGACAGCTGCCTGCTCTGACTTTGGCTCCTCTCTCATCTTTTTTAATGCATATTATTTCCATAAATTCCTCCCCTTACATCTTTAAGCCGTGTCCAGACGCAAAGGGCATAGTGCATTAATCAGCAGAATCTCTGACACTCAGGCAGGGCTACGGCCTGAGAGAGAGGGTGCAACCACGGCATTTAGGTAACATCACAAGTGGATGGCTGGACTACACTGCAAAATGTTTCTTGCTGTTTTCTTGATGCAATTAAGCACACAGTATGTATTGGGATATTGCAAGAAGGATGTGTAGAAGAGCTGAATTGAAGGGAAATATCATCACAGTGTTTCAGTTTGTTTGCACCCCACTGTTAATACAAGATTAAAACCACGTGGTATTATCCACATGGCTATATGTGAGGATGTGTGGCACAATGGTGGCACAGTACAATGGCTTCAAAGAGATGCACAGTTAGATCATCTGCATTGTGTAAAGGGCAGCAGACAGTCGTCATTGATTTGCAATTTCCAGTCGTTCACCAGTCAGATACAATTGAGGAGGGGGTCAGGAGGACATTGCAACATATTATTGGACTTGTTGATTTCACAGCCTGAGAAGACTGAAAAGGAACGGTGGGAAGAGAGGAAGATGAGGTGGAATGAGAGATGAAGAAGTTTCCATCTCACAGTCATCAATTGAGAGAAAATCGTCTCACTGCAGTCCCCAAATTACAGAATGCAAAATGATTGAATGATTATTTGAATTAGCATAATCATCACAACTGGGGAGACAGTAGCTTTGTTTATCTTGCAATTATTTTGCTAGCAGAAGCACTTGAATGCCAATCTTCACCAGGAAATGCAACTCTGAACAAAACTATGTGCTGGCCTGGGAAGCGTCTCATTTTTCTTGGTATCAGGTCATGGGATGTCATGAATTACATTATTGCATTGCATTTGCAGCCTTAGCACTGAGGAACCCAAATGTTTAAAGTTGTTTCCACAGGCAGGCAACAAACTGGCCCACTCCACTGCACCATATTTGAGTTAAAGCCAAGCTGCAGGGGTTGATACTGTATTCACTTGAGCTCATGATTAAAGAGGGTTTAAAACGCAGTCTGGAGGGTGTGAGAGAGAGAGTGTTTGTGTGTGTGTGAGAGAGAGAGGGAGAGAGAGAGAGAGAGAGAGAGAGAGAGAGAGAGAGAGGATATGGTAGTCAAAAGGATTGCAGGACTGCAGTATCCAGGGCTGCTGCCTTGCTCCAAGGTGTTTGGCCCGACATCAACTTTGGACAACTTGTCCCAAACACACTGACTTCAGAAGTGCACTGGAAATCACTTCTCCTTGGCAACCAAAAACAATCAAGGTGCATGCAGCCTAAATCCCAATAAGCACTCTATAATCCCCATACCCTTTATTAAAGAGTGACCTTTTTCTACATGGATTTATGGAATAAAAAAAAAAGTCACCAAATCCTATGATTTTTAAATGCCCTTTTTGCACTAGAAGTGATTAGAGACAGCATTTCTGTTCCCCATGTCACGTACAGAGGGACCGGCAGACGGGCCTACTGTAATCTGCATTTTCTCCCCCCCTCTTTCAAAGGGGAAGTTGAAGGTTTATTAGAGTTGGTGGCCTGTGATTGTGTTTTAATGAGAGAATGACTGCGAAGGGGAGATAAGGCACCCAGTTCAGGCTGAGAGGTCCTTGGTGGGATTAGAATAATCATCAAAAAACGCCATGTCTTTAAAAAACACACAATGGGAGAGGGCTGCTCTCTTCGTTCTCCACTCCTCCACCCATTCATCCCTCCATCCCTCCATCCCTCCATCCCTACACCAGTCTGTCAATTGCCATTCCAGGGCGATGGTCTACTGCTTTGCTGCGGAAATTTTCTCTCCTTACTTTCTGTACCAAATCTGCCGTTCTACAGATTAGAGAGGGACAGAGAGAAAATGCGGTGCTTAGTGTGGAGAGAAGGGTGGGAGATGTGAGGTGTGATGGATAGATAGAGAGTGTGTGAGAGAGGGAGAGAGGGAGAGAGAGAGAGAGAGAGAGAGAGAGAGAGAGAGAGAAGGGATGGGATTATGTGTTGAATTAATACAAACTCATGATAAAGACGCATTCAGATATAAACAGCATCATTAGCCATCACAATTTCAGTCTTTTTCTATTCCTGTGTAAACTTTATCTCCATGTGTCCCATACTGTTCGCTGAAAAATCAACCATTGCCTATGTGTTACATTATATACAGTATGTCAGCAGTGTGAGATTGTGGTGGTAGGTCTCGTAAAAATTGTGTTTCTATCCTGTATCTGTCTTGCTTTGGCACCGCATTGATTCTTTCTCAGGTGTTGTAAAGCAGATCAATATCAGAAAAGAGAATAAGGCAGAACCACAGTGCAGCAGTGGTGTGTAGCTCTGCATGCTGCGCCTGCAGTCTTTCAGTAAAAACTGGGATTCCTCCAATGGCTGCATTGTTGACGTGATGCGACTGAAATATGTGATGTATTTAGAGTGCAGTGTAGTGTGCTGAGAGGAGAGTACATTTTTCCTTCCCCTCTATATCATCTCTCTTTATAGCTTGGAGCTTGGAGCTAGTACATGCTGGAAGCAGGTTGAATATGTGAGATGCAACTTCTCACGGCTCTCCTGTGGATTCTATACAGTATAATAAACCATGGGCATGAATTGCAAATGATGCTTTGTTCCTCGCTGTGAGACTTTTGACCAAATGTGAAACTGGGGTAAAGCTGCGGTCCTTTAACAGGTGGAGACAAAGAGAGGAAGATGATAATGATGGCAGTTCCTCTGGCTTGACTGTAAAAGAGTCAAGCTGGGCCAGTGATTGAAAATACAGTGAAGCTCTATATCTCTCCCGCACCTCAAAGGGAATGCATTAAGCACCACTCGTTTCCCCCCGCTTTGCCGCTGTTTAATTATTGATGAGGACGGCCCGATCCCAAAGAGAAACTGAACTTGTGTTGGAGCTCTGCAAAAACCACCACCTCACCACATTATGCTAAGGGCTTCTGGCCATTGTGTGGAATGGAGAGTGTGCATATTATGCAGAGTTTCTTTGTGTGTGTGTGTGTGTGTGAGAGAGACACCTCCATTAACATGTGTGCATGTGTGTATGTGTCTATGCTTGCACCAAACTGATCTCATCATGCATTTATGCAGATAATTGTGATTTGTTTTTAATCACATTGTCCTCCCCCATTAACTAAGCGATGGTCATTGAGATCTGAGTGGAAAACTGAGAAGGATTTCAAGGCAACAAGTTGTGATGTCACAGAAGAATGGTGTTTAACGTTGATACCGAGCTTATAAAAGCCACACATACACCCACAGTCACACAGACGGTGCACAGAGATGTCATGGATGGTGTTGTGTAACTTTCATTCCAATTTTCAAACAGAGAGGTGTCAACCTGGCTGTGATAAGACGACAAAAGCCCACAGGGGATGGGGATATGTGAACTCTGTTCAACTGGAACTCTCCCTTATTTACTGCTCTTTAAATGCTGTTTAAATCAGACCAGCTAATCTGAAAGGCATTACCGATGTTGATTTGTGTGTATGTGACACAGACAGAGAGAGAGAGAGAGAGAGAGAGAGAGAGAGAGAGAAAGAGGGGGGGGGGGGGGGAGAGAGAGAGAGAGAGAGAGAGAGAGGGAGTTGGCGGCCCCTCTCTACAGGGAGAGGGGATTATGTTTCTCTGCTGTCATGCGTTCTGACATTCAGAATGTTATTAAACTTCAATAGGCTGAGCTCAGGGTTCACTGATTACTCTTACTGGGGCTGAATCCATTATTCAGGTTCTACTTCACGCTGTGTGTTTACCAAAATCACAAACACACCAGCATACATTACACACTCATACATACAGCTGCACATGCACAAGTGCACAGACACATATGCATGCATGCATATGCATGTTTCCCCCCAAGTCCCCCCCAAGACACAACAACACACATATACACACACGCACACATTAGAGTAAATGCAACATTACTGCAGTAATGCATTTTAGGTAATGTGACTGTCATGGCAAACTTGATTTGTGTGCCTACTAAATATGCATTAGACGAGGGGGTAGGAGAAGGCTGAAATTCAGAGTTAAGAATGTTTCTGTAGTGATGTGAATGTCTCTCAAAGGACCTCTGACATTGAGAATAATGAGAACAGAAGACTATGCACTAAAACTGAAGAGATTACTCACTCAGACTTCTTCAACTGTCCCTCAAGTAAACCACCGCCAACTCATATCATGAAAAAATTCTCTTTTGTCGTCCAAAAGTCCCTTTTTGTACAAATGAAAATGAAAATTGAACGATTACTTTGCACTGAGGTATTTCAAGTACGGTATTCTGGCCTATTGAGTGAAATATTACATTGAAATGGAGGGTATTTCCTGCCCCTTTGATTTTGACCCTATCCACCACAGTGATTGGCTGGAGTCTACCTGGGTTGTGCAGAGAGGCTCCCTAACTTTGATCGCTGTGGAAAGTAGCCCTGCTCTATAATCCCCTCATCTGTCATTCTGTCTGAGGCAATGTGGGTCGCCATACATCTCTCCCTCACTCCCTCACTCCCTCACTCCCTCACTCCCTCCCCTGTTCTCTCTGTCTCCAGTGCCCATTTACTACCTCTATCCATCTTCCCCTCAAGGCCTTATGCCCTCGTCCACCAAGATGGACAGATGGGGAGCAGAGGAAGGGAAGGTGGGTTCAGGGTGCCAGCTTTCCCTAACGACAGGAGGGCTGTCAGGGGAGCAACTTTTTTGTTCCCGCCTACGAGGAGGCACATATCTCAAACTGGGGTAGTTAATCGCGAAAGCATCAGACTAGCAGGCTCTCTCCTATGATTGACTGTCACATTCAGCCAGTCCCATGGGTGCCCCTCAACACCACAGACAAGTGGGAGGACCAATAAACCTGATACTGGATAATAACTCATCATAACCTCATACGTTTTCATTTACAGAGCAATATAGCTGCATTACCAGTTATAAATCAACAGTTAATGTGATGAGTGTCTAACTGCGAAGCCACAAACTGTGAACCTTGATGTGTGTCCAGACCACTAAAGTGCTGAAGCAATATTCATGACTGTCCTGCCTCGGGCCAGCGTATCTGTGTGTATCCACCTGTGTGTGTGTGTGTGTGTGTGTGGGTGAAAAGACATACATGTGTATGGATAAGCTGTAAACCAAATAAAGCATTAAGACTGTCCTGGGGCGATCCCTGTGTATTATCGATGCAGCGTTAGATGCCGTCTTCAGATCTCATCTCGCTGTCTAGTTCATGTATCAGGAGTGCCAGTCAGTCAGGCAGTGCAGAAAAGGCCCAAGGGCTGGATGGAAGACTGAGGAGCGGTGCTACATACTATTCAGTTGAGTTTCAGTCTTGTGGCATCTCTGTGGGTGAAGTGCGCCTTTATGTGCATCCATGTCCATGGCTTTGTGCATGTCTTTATGAAAGGAAGAAGAATCTCCCACACACAAAAAAAAAAAATTGGCAGTCATTGCCTGCAGCTGCCTCCGGGTGAGAAAGAGAGGATGGAGGCAAGAGAGCAAGAGTGGCAGAAAAAGAGAGAAAGGTAAAAAGGAAAAAGTAATGAGAGAGAGCCAGCACCCATGGGTCTGTGTGTGACTCTGCCCTTGTGCAACAGACTGAGGTAATCTACTCCAAAGAGGAACAACTGTTTCGTACCCAATGGCTGTAAGACTTTACTCTGTCCCTCCAACCTGAGTTGGCAGCAGTGTCTTCACCAGTATTGATTTCCTCTCCTTCTCTATATGGGAAAACATGCCTCACATGCCAGAGGACACATTGCAAGAACATTGGGCTACCTTTCTTCATAACAACAATAATGAAATGCAATGGGAGAGGAAGAGAGTTTTGTGGATGGATCCGATTTAGAAAACAAAAATGCCCACAGCAAAAATCAATAAGGCCGTCCCTCGTTGGAAAGTTTCCAACGAAAACCATGAAGTAATAGGTTTATATAGGGGACAGTCTTGCCTTACACAGCTTCAGGCATGAAGGGAACATTATGCATATGTGTGTGTGTGTGTGTGTGTGTGGGTGTCTTGGTCTCTTAGAAACTGGCCTTGTTGCTAATCAACTGTGCCTATTAGGAAAACGTGTGAAGATGCTTATTTGTGTGTGCATGCATGTGTGTGTGACCACTTGTCTAGGTACGGTGCTGCTGCTCATCAACGCTTTTCTAATGAGAGACAGAAAGTGTGTGAGATCTGCACCTGGACACAATTAGCCAGCGCCCACTTTCAATTATGCTGCCGGCTGGAACGAGATGCTCTCACTGTCCTTTTCTTTCATTGCTCCGCTCTGCTCTCTCTGTCACTGTAGGCTTTTCACTTTCTTGTCACATCAAAATCTCTCCCACACTCCCACATTATATAAAAGCCTCCCTCCCTCACCACCACCACCACCACCACCACCGCCTCTCTTCTGCAGCGGGTGTTCCCGAGCATCTTCACTGTGTTGCTCTTTTCTCACAATGACACAAAGAAAGCATCTTCTTTCGTTTTTTTCCCCCTGAAGATGTAATATAACAGGTTTCAAAGGGCATCACCATTTTAGAATGTGATTCACTGATCCTCACAGATCCAGGACAGATGACGCACCCAATTTTAATTTTAGATAAGGACCAATTACTGCCTTTCATTCTCCCCAGTAATAGATCAATTATCGTCCAAGATGTGAGCACATGGGAAGCCGGCAGTGGCAGTGTGCGGCGACTCCATGAGTCCAGTGGGACATTCCTGGAGGTGTGCAGTCAGTGGCGGACCAGTAGAGAGGGAGCACTTCATGTCTGAAGCCACTGGGTCAGCAGAAACTAAATTAGCATGACTGATGTCATAGAAAAGCATGCGGAATTGGCTGAGCACTGGTACTTGAAGTGGGACGACTTCACTAAATGTTAAAATACCACCAGTGAAGTGTTATGACTCCAAAAACACCTAGAGAGAGAGAGAGAGAGAGAGAGAGACAGAGAGAGAGAGACAGAGAGAGAGAGAGATGTTAATTACAGCATACAATAGGACTTTGCCAGTCAGAGAGTTTCAGAGTCAGAGAAACAGTGGGGCCTTTCCGCTAGTTGATGTCACTAATCATAGGGTGTGACACAGCATGACATCCTGCTATCTCTCTCTAACACACACACACACACACACACACACACACACACGCACACACACACACACACACACACACACACACACACACACACTTCAGCATATTGATGCTACATTCTGTATTTGTATCTCCATAATAATTCCATCCTCCCTAGCAGGCTGAACAATAACATTGGAGACAACCATGGCATGAAATGTTTCCTCCAAAATCTGTTTTCCCTCTCACACACATAGATGGGATTTCTCATGCAGTATTTATGCAATTTCCCCAAAAAACAGGAAAAAAATCAGTGGTAGATGAACACCAAGAAAGGTACTCTGTGTGCAGGGAAGTACCATTGCAGTGGAATACTGTCCCCAGAAATTAGGTTACTTCCACAGTTACATGAATAATTCACTACAACAAACACAATATACTCAGGGCAGCGGAAAATAAAGTCTCAAGTGCGTATTCTTAAAGACAAATGTCTAAAATCATATCCCATTTGCCCTGGGCATGGGGTGAGATTTATTGATCCCATGAGAAAATAAGCAAACAAATGTACATAGTTTATTCCTTTATTCAGTTACAAAAGCATGATGACTTCTTTCCAGGACACTTTGGCTAGAAAAAAAGTTTATTTCTCAAAAGTCTGATTCCTTCTTTTTTAATCCATGAATGAACCTACATATTGACCATCATTTTTATTTTTAAACTCAGCAACACCTTTCGATAGTGATGTTTAGAAAAAACAGCAATAATGATGTTTCCGGTGAACAAATTGTGTCACTTAGATTCTGGTAGTAAAATACTGTGAAAAAGGAAAACGACCAAAAAAAAAAAATAAAAAAAAATAAAATGGTGTTAAATTTCAAACACTAAAAAAAACACCAACAGGAAATCCTCTTGAAATTGCAACAAATTAAAATGAGACTAACTCAAAACTGGTTTGAACTGGTTAAACAACATTAGCGTCTACACATTATTCAACATCAGTATGTTTTTTTTTTTACACTCTTCAAAGTGTATAACACTTTGTGGCACCCCAACTCTCCTTTATAATACAAACATTGAGTGTCTTTTTACAAATCTGTTATGGCATATAAAACATCTTTTCAAAGGTAAAGCCTCCACTGAAGAGTGTTGTGCTGTGTCCTAATTAATACAACATCAGCAAAAGAAGACGCAGAGATGAAGGAAGAAAGGAAAAGTACACACGCGTTAACTAATTTAGGTACACTGAGGCATGATGGGAAGGAGGCCATACATTTTCACTGGGAAAGGAGAAAAGCCTTTTATATACATAATAGGTGGAGATATGTATGACTTCAGTAAACTCGGACTGCCCATCTGCCTTGCTTGTATGACGTGTGTAGAGAAAGAGAGGTCATTCATTAGATTTGGTTACTGTGTTGTGTAAAGCAGAAAATTAGAAGAAACAAAACCAAACCCAACCAATTGTGGCAGTGGAGGGCGAGCGCTGCCTTTGTACAGGAGCTTTACCCCAGCTGTGAAATGAGAGGTCGCTATAATGTGCGTTAAATAATCTAACATCGAACTCTAACATCGAACAGCAGTGAAAATCTTATTTCTAGCAACAACCACCCAGTAACTTCAAAGGAAAATTCCGCCCTTGGATACTCTTACACTGTTTTATATCATTAATCCGTGATGTCCGATGCATTCCAGGGTTTGTTTGTTTTTTGCAATGAAGTGTTGTAATTTGCCTTTTTGTTGTACCCACTTTCCCTCAACCTGCCTCGTCTACTTCTCCTTCAGTTAATGATTTCCTACATCTCCCAGAATGCCTTTCTCCCAGAGAATGTGCCTGGACTTGTTGCATTCAGCTGTGGGTTATATGTGCAGGTGCAGAGATCAATAGCGATAGGGTTAGGGTTTGTTATGAGGCCACTTCTTCTTCTTGTACTTCTTCTTCTTCTTCTTCTTCTGCTTCTACAATGGATTTCTCCCTGTATGATTGTTCGGTGTAAGATGGTGAATCTTGAAAGAAGCCTTTGCTCTTTGATTGTGAGGGGCTGCACAGCAAAACCTGATGTTTACTGTTGATGTTTTAGATAGCTCAAGGTTTTTCTGCTATCTCGATTGAAGCTGCGCTGAAAATATCTCGACTTGATGTCATCTCATCTACATTTATTTGGTCAGTACTTTTTTTCTTTTTCCTCAGGAATAGCAAAGATAGCAACCAAATTGACCCAGAAATGCAAGGTACATCAATCGCCAACAGCAGTTTGCTACCAGTGTTAAAGTGTTTTAGGGTGGATTTTTCCTTTAAGACCGACACGCTGTCCTTTGTCATCTCTGCCCTCTACTGTCCTGGGCCTGCCACCCTGATTTCTCTTCACCTGACATGATCTGAAAGAGAACGCTCTAAAGCAGAGCGGGTGCAGCGACCGCTGTAACCTTGAATTCCAATAAACACCGATAATAGTGACTGTGAATCTGTCAATCACAGCAAGTGTTTCAATCCCACCTTCCTGAGCCAGCGAGCAACAGAGAGAGGAGGCCAACTTTCCTTTTATAAGCCGCACACAGTCTGCGGGGGATATGCCACTAGCAATAAATTGAGAGGGAGAGTGGCTCGACTGCCTATTTCATTAAAACTGAATACAGCTGAAAATACATCACAGAAGGAGTGACTAAATTATGCAGCAAGTACTCTAACAATAGTTTGAGGATTTTTTTTTGTTCTGCAGATTATGTCTGATCTTGTCAATCTCTGTTCTTTATTGGGTGCTGCAAATAGCCACCCAGACATATGAATGGATGTGCCATGACTCAGAACAGTAGAATACAGTGTAAGGTCACTCAGTACTGTACAAAGCCACAGATCAATGTATCAATGTATTGATGCCTTTTCTCTGTTCTCCGCCTCAATATGTAAAACAGTTCAAGGTCAGCACTTCTACATCAGTCTACTCTGACAGTATTTGTGATCAGTAAATGTGCAAACTCTTTGTCTACTGGTTAAACCAATGACTACAATAGCAACAAGTGTGTAGTGTGTCTGTGTGTGTTTGTGAGAATGGTCATATGGCACAAAGACAAGGCATGGCGTGTTTAATGAGGTGTAGCAGCAATGCATGTTTTGTTGTAGCCTGGTTAATCGCTGATTTAAACAGGATTAACCTTCAATCAAGGAGAAATCAAATCAACTACTTTTGACGAAGCTCTTTGTGCTATTACCACAATGTAAACTGTATATAATATCATAAAAACTGGATATGCTACACTGAGCATTGTGTCCGTCCAAAATGGTGTGTAAATGTGAGAGTGAGAGAGAGGAACAGGAATGTCCCAAAACAATATCAAATCATCGTAAGAGTCACAAGCGTTTGTCCTCCTCTACCACATCTGTGCAAAGACATGTTCCGTCAGCCATCAGAAAGCATCTAGGTAGTAGAAGATCAGCAGTGGAGGTGAAGATATTGCACACGCAGACTAACGTCAACAGCTCCATAGAAATGGCACAGCGCAGGCGTCAACATTGAAGAATAGGCCAAGTTCTTTTTTTTTCTTCACATAAATGAACACCGTAAAAAATTCATAAAACACGCCCCACTGACGGCTTCTTTATTGCAGCACATTTCCCTTCGTTTTTTTTTTTTTTCCAATATTTCTTTTTCAAACATCCTCTGATTAAAAAAAATGTTATGAGTCTGTGTTGTTCATAGTTTATAGGGAGCGGTTCGACAGTGCATTTTGGCAGTAAGTTAAGTCTTGTACGAGTCGGGCAGGTTGACAGCCAGGAGGATAGATGGGTCAAACCGGACAGCCATGATCGGGAGGTCACAGAGTCTCTCCCTGCCCCACCCTGCCTGCTCCTCGCCGCCAGGGAAGTCATGTGACGATCACATGCCGGAGGCACCCAGTCCCATGCTGGCGGTGTGGCTCATACAGGGCAGCGTCTGAACGGTCTTGGGGAAGTCATGGGTGAGGATGCGTCCGTTCTCTCCGCCGCTCCCGTTGCCGCTCATCCTGGTCAGAGTGGAGCAGCGCATGGCGTCATTGATGGATTGCTGTCAAAAACAAACAAACAAACAAACAAACAAAAAAGTCACCCTACAGTTAGCCGTAAACAGAATGTGTGTATCCTCAAAGGCCTTTTGGCTATAGAAAAACAAAGACAAGACTGCAGAATGTTTCAGCTACAAGGCCTTTGCTGCATGCAATTCTAGTCTAAGTTACTAATTACATGAATATATGAGCATAAGCAGCTGTTTATGTTAGTGTCTGAATGTGGTGTTGGCGTGTAAAGAAGTTCAGGAGTAGAATGAGCTGTTAGGAGTCACAGGGTGTTGGTTTTCATCCTCTTTATCTAACCCTGAGTGTTATTCGCGGGTGGTAAACCACGGTGCTGGCCGATGTGCATCAATGTCCTAATTTGTAATAGGAGGAGCAGAGCGGACGAGTGGGCAGTAAGAAGGGAGCTGAGGCTCCACTCATTGGTTTAATAGCTCCATTCTCCAGTCTATTGCAATAAAAGCCAGTGGGCTCGAAAGCGGAGCTAATGATGTGTGATGTACGTGTGTGTTTTTGTGTGCGTGCGCGTGCGTGTGTGTGTGGGCGTGTGCACATGTGCATCTGTGTGTTTGGCGTCTGCCTGCATCCCCCTTCTATAGCTGATTAAATTCAGCAAAGCCAATGTGATCTGGAGCAACCTGTGAGTGCTGCATGGGGATTGGAGAATTACAGTGGCCTCTAATTGGATCTGCTTTGTTGTTTCTTTCAAGCCAAACAGCATGAAGGCACCGCTGGACTAATAGGCTTCTAGCCAATCCCATAAGCATACTGATCAGGTGCCTCTTCACAGGCTGATTAAAACATAAGAGATTCATGTTGATCATCACTCCCTGTCTTGGCCTGTCTTGTTTTTTGCTGTTTGCATAAATAGTATTTCAGCTTGCCCGACGGTCTTTGATGTTGGAAGAAAGAATCAAAGGTTAGAGTTGTTGTCAACTGATAATGGAGACGGAGCTCCTGTTGAGCAGGTGGCTAACAGCTGTGTATGATGTCACAACTGTTGGAGGAGAAACCGCGCATCTCCCAACTTTTAAGGAATTAAGCAAAAAAGCTGTACTTTCAGATTGGCATTTTTGAAAATACAGTTAGGTTTAATGGGTTTAGTGAGCCCTTGGGCCATGGAACTTGAAGTAAAAGAGTTAGACTGTTCTGGGTCAAAGCGGTGATTGAGACACATGTGAGCCGCACCAGGCCTGCCTTATGGTATACATATATAGGATGTTCACTACAATGGGCCCTACATTGCGACAGTCAGCAAAAAGAGAAGAGGGAGCAGCGTAGAGATTTGCTGAGAGAGACAGAGGTATAGAGAGATGTACCACTTTGATTCAAATTGCCTTTTTACCTGTATTGTAAAAGTGAAATTTCTTTAAAGTGTGCTACAAGGTTATTGTAGTTAATGATAACCTTAATACTGAGGCTCAACTAAAGGCCTGACAAAAAATGTAAATAAAAAAGTAATGTGTGTAAACTGAACTACTGAGTTGCATTTTTTTTTTTTTACTATTTTACTAAATAAAATAAAATAAAAATCAACAGTTTTTTTTCATTTTTAGATATTGATCAATGCAGTGTAAAGTGTAAAATGTTAAGAATCTTCTAGTAGTGAGTGAGCCATGAATATTCAATGTATAATCAAGAGGTAACCCTAAAGGTAAACTATTGGAAAATGCAAAATTGTAACAACCCCGATGCACAAGCACAAGGAAGTTTGCTGTTTGTTTTGTCACTGCATCAGTCTACAACTCCCGTGCTAAAAACTGAAGCTTTAGCACAGTGCAATAAGAAACAGGCATAATGGCAATTTCAAATCAAGTGATACCAAGAACACGGCAGCAGATCATTCCAGTAGAGGCTGAGCGAGGGAGCTGCAGAGGAAGAGAGAGAGGTACAGGAGAGCGTTTGCACTGCGGTGGAAGCCGTGAGTGGCCCTACTGTGATCACAGTTAGATGGGCGGGGGGGTGAGGAGGCGGATGTCATCATCATCATCATCATCATCATCATCATCATCATCATCATGGCTTGATCACAGCGTTTCCTACCCCGTGGCTGTGCTCTGCTCTTATATCTTAACAGTGTTGTTGGCGTACAGGCCGTAGCTCTGCAGCTCTGTGTAGGGGGCGCTAGCACCACTGTCTAAGGCTGAGCAGTGAAAGGCCTGAGCGGCTGAGGCGGCAGCGGCTCGCGCGGTGGACACCTTCATTCGGCGGGACTCGGTTCTGGACTTGTAGCAGAACTCCACCAGGGCCACCAGCATGGCCAGGCCCAGGCCTCCGATCAGGATGTAGAAGACGCCCGCCACGTTGCTGAGGCTCAGGGCGCTCGTCTTGTCCTGGAGGGAGTGGGGGGGGGGTGTGGGGGGGTGGGGGTGGTAGAGGAAAGCGGTGAGGAGCAGTGGAGGGGCGGAGATGCAAACAAGACTCAACAGATAAGTAAATATGTGAAGACAGACACGCTGATTCACGCACAGATTATACACGTATATATGCACATACAATATACTCACAAACAGGTAGGAAACACCAGTGCAAAGACTCAAATGCATTACAGCAAACTGAGACACACACGCGCACACACACGCATGCACACACACACGCACGCACACACACGCGCACACACACACACATTCACACATCCTACACACACACACACACACACACACACACACACACACGTGCAGAGAACACAGAGATGTAGTCATACATGTAAAGTACTAGACAAGACATACACACGCACACACAAAAAAACATATTCATGGTCTTGAAAAGAGTAGACATTTATCTAGAATTTTTTAAAACGGATTAATATTTAACACATGTTTTATAAGTTTCTTCAAATTTTAAAACAATATCTTTTTTTTATTCCATACACATGGCTATTTTATCTCAACTAAAACTACATTTTGAGAGGGAAAGATACAAGTAAAATACATTAATGACAGCTCAAAAATGCTTTTCAACACATGCATCCATGCAACAAAAGCATAAACAAATCTTTAGTTTGATTTTACTTTCATATTGTGGGTCATTAAGCTCTGTCACAATTGCATCTGCTTACATTTATGCCTATTTATAGTCAGTAATGAAATGGGTTCATTAAGGATTACGCTTGAATCACTCAACCTATTCTCTCTTGTGGAACGGGTCTGACGAGGATGTTATTAGATTTAAATCAGTTTGAACTCACTTGGGCAGATTAACGCTACAGTAAAAGCTATATGTCACTTTGGTAGAGCATTTAAACTTTTTAGCGCCTCTACTTCCAACAACATTGGCCCCAGGGATCCATAGCCGCCGCAGACATTCAGGCTTTTATTTTTCCATTCACTTAAATCGATAGACTTCATTAATCCTGAATTAGCATACACTGATAATGTTGTCTAAAATGTTTGTAAAAACATAAAGCAGATGCCAACCCTGATAATGGGAATGATATTAAGTGTATGGTCTTAGTTCATAGAGAACAGGTCTGTGTTATACGGTCTAACACCATCGTGGCATGTAAAACAAATCTGGACTGCTTGCAAGCTACTGGTATTGTGCTAGCCCTTTTGGCATAAAAAAAAAAAAATCAGGGTATTATTATATGATCAGGAACTATTTTATACCTGGGAGGCCAATTCAATTAACCACCTGCCAGGACAGAAAATCAGGAGTATTGAGACCATTGATGTGTGTATGATTTTTAGACTAGAATATCAAAACAAGTGCAAGGGAATGGGAAGAAAGAAAAAAAAAATCTTGAATGCCTGTGGTGACTCGGCATCCCTGGGATACGCTACAAACACATATGGAGGTACCTGTGCTAAAAAGCAAAAGGTTGTTCTGCCAAGGAAAACTACTGCGTTCAAACACGGGTGACATAGACCGCAAATGCATGCAAGCACAGTGGGAGACTTAATATGACTTAGGGCCGACGAGTAGATGGACAAGGTTCGCGTCATGCACACTCCATGATACAGTGAGAGAGTTGGGGCGGGATCATTATCGGGGCCAGAAAGCAAGGGTCACGGCTCAACACGTTTCCAAAGGCCTTACGTCATCGTCTGCCTCTCTCCACACTGACATCTCCTGCTCTGTCTACACAAAAACTGTTTTCTCTTTCTCCTTGGAAAGCAGCTTTATCCTAACAGGTGACTGTGTGTTGTTTTCAGAGTGATTCAGATTTAATCTGCAAACTCAAGGTTATCAGAACACAACACAACACAACGTTCCCAAAACAATCCATCTTAGAGAGGATTTACACAACTTGGTTGATTACTGTACTGGGGGCAAATGCTTCTTAACTGTACAGTAAGCCAATGTAACAATTCCAACTAATCCACTAATACACAATATTTCCACAGGCTAGTAATGAACGGTAAATCTCCGACAATACGAGCTCATCAGTGTGAAGAAAGAGAGACCAGAATGGTGCTGCTAGAGCCACATGGAGAGATACAGTATTGTTGAGTGTTAGACAGGCTGAGGGCAGACTTGGGGCTGGTCTAGGATCAGGGCAAGGTTGTGCTGGGAGGTGCTGTGAGATGACAGGACTGGGTTGGAGACTGACCTTTCTTCCGGAGTCCTTGCTGCCACACTCCCCTTTATCGTACCACCATTTGTTTTTCAGTTTGTCTAAGACGGCTTGCTCATTGAGTTTCAACACCGCTAGGTTTACTGGGATTCTTCCAACCATAAGGAAATAACATAAATAACATATTATACCATGTTATTTTATGTTATTCATTCAGAGACACAGAGCAGCAAATACATACACACGTTAATGCTTGAGCTTGCTTATAGGTAAAAAAAAAACATACACACACGCACGCACGCACACACATTCATACACATATATATAACATTAAGATCATTAGAAACATCAGAGTCAAAGTGATATGCATTAATACTCCATCTAGCTTGGTTGGCTTGCTCCCTAAGGCAGTAGATGTGTATTACTATATCACTTTGGGTAACCGGCACACTGCTCACCCTCAGTTACGCAACAAGGAAGTCAGAATTCTCTTTGTTATCTTTGTTAAAAGTGTACATGATTTCACCAAAAAGTGATGTAAACAGCCAAATTGAACATCTATATATGAATGAAAATATTACAAAGCCACTGAATGGATGCATGAATGCATGCAATCCTCAAATATCATTGAGCACAAGGGACCCAATTGGTTTAAGACCAGACACTGGTCCTTTACGGACCATAGTTGCTTGTTTTGTCTAAGCAGGGAGACATCATTTTTCCTCTCTCTGGCTTTCAAAGTGAGCCAGGCCAAATGATTGCCCCTTAGGGACACCCTTCGCTCCTTCCCACCCCATGGTGTTGCCAGAGCAGTGGTGCAGTGTGGGTCTGCCGGTTACCCCCCCCCGGTGGTGGTGGGTTACCCGCTGGGTTTGTCAAACTGGCTCTGACCTTGGAGTCCCCGCCCCCGCTGCCGCACTCTCCCTTGTCGTACCACCACTTGTTTTTCAATTTGTCCAAGAGGCCCTGCTCGTTCAGTTTTAACACTGCCAGGTTAACTGGGTTTCTTGAAAATGATAATAAAACGATAGCCATTAGGAGACACTCTATATGGGACAGATATAGAGATATTGGTCGTACAGTGGTGGTGATTATGACAACATTGACTTACTATCAAAAACTCCTGCATATATGGCTACTGATATGGAGCAGGAGCGCTGACTTTAGATGTTAGCAGTACATGTTTGATATATGTTAGTCGTATATCTGCAATGGGCTGAAATGCTGGGTGGCCATAGTAGAGTCAGGTTTTACCAAGCAGGGGGCCTCAGAGGGAGGCAGAGCAGACACTATAAATGGAGATGCCTTAGATATGGAAGTCTGTCTGCAGATGGTAATCTCCTTTCAGCGGTACCAGCATACAGATTGCTATGGCAACTAACCTATCAATATTCAACCCATAACTGCATCCAGGTGAATCATTAATTTACACCTATCAGCATTCAAGCCATAAAAGTAGCGGAGACAAACACAGACAGGGGCTTTTCGGTATTTAAACTGTCAGGTTCACTTCCACACCAAGGTTATTCCTTATTACAGGCTCGATAAATGTGCTGGGCCGCAGAAAGGAAACACCGACGATATGAACCACCACATCCAAAGCGTCTCCATAAGGTGTTGCTCTCTCTCTCTCTGCTGAGTGTGTATGTGTTTGCATTTCCTATAGCTGACTGGCTGTGGAGAAACACTCTCTCCATCCACAGCTCACAGACAGGCAGAATGAGAATCAGATTTTGCGGGGAAGAGAAAAAAAGATGATAGCCTTTGCCTTTTTGATATGGGCTTTTCTTTTCTCTGAATTGCTGTTAGTTCTTCTATGCAATAATAATTTCATAGGGGTTGGTGCTATTCTGCCTTTCTCATCAGGAGATGCAGAGAGCCTTTATCCCCAGCCATGAGTGCACAACACAGCTGTAGGGAACACGGGTATCCTGGAAGCTGGTAAAACCTCTGAATTCTTTCTCAGCCCAGTGAACTCAGACAGAAAGAAAGAAGTCGCAGTGTGTGGACATGGATGGTCCAGAGACCTGCTGGTCATTGGTTAGTTAGTCAGTTGGTTTGAGGCGAGCGGATGTCAGGGAGGTCATGTTAGGTGGGATGGGGGAAACAGTCAGGCAGGCATGGGGTTGGCATGTAAGGGATGGAACAGACACAATAGAATCTGTAGGCTGTCAGTAAATCCTGTGAAATGAAGAGTTATGTCAATTGAGCATGTGTTTTTTTTTCAAAGTGCTAGTTTCAATCAGGCCTGCACTGAAATATCAATAATGACATTCATATATGTATATTCCCAGTATTCTAAAAAATTGATGCATAAACTATGCATTGCAGGTATGATTGAACTTAACCCTTTGAATTCATAGGACATCCACAAATGTCTGATTCTAGGTGAGCAGCAAAAAATTCTTCTTTGACAATAATAATTACATTAGAATTAAATTTCCATCCATTTCATACAATGCATCCAATCACAAATGTCCATTATCTGTTAATGAAACCAATCTTCTTTGACAGTATCAGATGTCTGTGAATGCCCAGTGCGGCAACATGTAAATACCATACATCATTCTGCCAGTAACTGACACAAAGAGAGACAGATAATGGGGGCCATCCTCAGCAGCCCTACACTGCATCCCATTGCTACACTGTAGGTCTGGGTCAGTCAGACCGTGTGACTTGGGAGCAGATTACAGCGCTGACTTGCTGTATGAAATCTAATTTGTGTGAAATTTGAATGGGTCCTTTGAGGCAGGTGTAGGAGCCAAACCATTTCTAGTCGGCGCGTTCTGACCTTTGGCTGTCTACCAAGGTGGACCTCCGGATGAATCCTCAGTGATTTTGAATGAAATCTCCCCATATGGCTCCTTTCATTAAAATGAATGAGGCTTATTAGAGATAGATTAAAAGCTTCAGATGTCCCCCCTCCTGTACTCTCTCTATAGTCAGAAGAGAAATATGAATGGGAAGTTGGTTAAGGTGTTAATGTAATGTGAAATGACAGCTGCTCTTCTTGGACATCGATGGCAGAAATACATTCAGTTTGAATTATCATTCATAACATCAATTATCACATTGCATGTGGCAAATATAATTTCAAGTCTGCTGATTTCAGATTCAAGATGTGAGCCCTGGCTTAAGTGGAAAAGTGGGCATATGGGATGTGATCCTTTTAGCTGTAATCCTGCTTCAAGTGCCCCGCCGGTTTGAGAGAGGGAAGACGTGATTTACATTTGTAACGAAGGATAAAGAATGGGAGTACAGACAGCACTTGAGTGAATGTGTATGTGCGTGTGTGTGTGGGAGGGTTCAGGATTGTTTGTTTTTATCATAGTATGCGTCTCTCTGCGCATCTATGTATGCCTGTGCAAGCACATTTCCAAACATGTCCAAAACGTGTACATTTGCGTGGGCGTGTGTGTGCGTTCTTCCGTGTGTTTGAGGCGGTGCTCCAGCTTCAAAACAGACCAAATCAAACAGGCGACCGCAGAGGGCCGTGAAGGAGGCTTAGAATGTAATGAGAGGGCAGCAGGAAAAACAAGTGTTGCTGAAGGAGGCTGGGGCATCTCATAGTCCTACCTAACACTTCTGCCAGTGCTCACACACAGCCAGCATGAACCTTCGTCAGGGACACAGCTCACAGACAAAGGTTCAGGCTAGCAAACATAAACCGAAGGATGATCTTCAGTGGTGACAATGGTCAATTTGTGAGTATAACCGCATGGAAACTATGAGAATGGAAACAAAAGTGCGATGAAGTAAACATAATGGCAAGCCGTCTATGTCTGAATGAGAATGCATTCATATGACACAGAATGGAATACTGAAGGGCATATTGTATGTTATAAAAAGATGCATAAATAAAACAAATTGCATGAAATTGAACAGAGAGGAAACTGAACAGAGAGGAGACGCTAGCAAATTTAAGATGAATGTGTAAATGAATGTGTATGACTGTATGAATGTGTTTGACTGTGTAGATGAATGAGCAAATAGCTACTGAGCTCGATGGACAAATCAACAGGTGACAGATGAAGCAGTGCTCATGCAGGAGCTTCAATAAAAGCGCTGAGGGCTTTTATCCAGCCGGGCTGCAGTGGCAGGGCTTTACCTGAGAGGGGAGCCCTTGGGAGTGGCGATGCCATAACCTTTAGAGTCCAGGTTCCCTCCCACCTTCATAGTGTCACAGGGTTTCCTCTGCTCTATGTACTCATTCATAGTGGACTCCAGCAGGTAGGCATACTTGCCCTTGGACTTCCTGACTCTCATCACACCCTCGTCTGTGGTCTTGACGAACACGGACGGGTCGGCCGACTTCATGTAGGACCACATCTTCTCAAACACAGCTATCTTAGACCTCTGAAAGAGAGAGGGAGAGAGGGAGAGAGAGAGAGAGAGAGAGCGAGAGAGAGGCAAGAGATAGAGGAAGATGTAGGCCATTCCCAGTTCCACTTTTCAGCAGCAGTGTGTGTGCGTGTGTGTGTGTGTGTGTGTGTGTCAGTATGCTTGTGTCTCTATCTGTATGTGGTGCTGTGTGAACAATACATCTTTGAGTCCGGGGTTGCATGTGTGTGTGTGTGTGTGTGTGTGTGTGTGTATGTGTGAGCGTATCTGCTCATCTTCTGATCTCACCCTGAAGAACTCTTTGGTGGAGCCGGCGTCCAGCGTCCCGTACGCTATCTCAGTCTGCTTGGCCAGATCCTCGGCGCTCTCTATAGGTGACACCATCCTCTCCACTGTCAGGAAGGCGGCCAGGTTGGCCGTGTAGGATGAGATGATGATGAGGGTGAAGAACCACCACACACCCCCAACGATGCGGCCTGATAGAGACCTAAAAATAGAGGGATAGGATCTTACTGGCCAGACCAAAATAGAAGACACATGTGGAATGTGGGATGTTTACACGCTCATACATCTTCAATTATCCATGGATTTGACACTTCCATCCGTGGTTGACGTATATTATTTATGTGCATTATTCTTTAATTATTACAAACACAGAAGGGATTCTATGTAAATATAGTGATTTGTGATTAATATAGCTTGATAACTTGAGCCTTGGAAATATGCAGTGGGTGCAGTTTTTTTTTTTTTTTTGCACGCAATCAAAAAAAGCTATCTAAAAACCCTGTGATGTTCACACCATACAAATGACCTACATTGCATCACACTCCCTCCACACTCACACACACACTTCATTCCACCAGGCTTGGAGAGCTTAGTCCAATGTGCTGAGGAAAGATAACCAGGACCACAAAGGCCCACTCGGCTTCCTGCCTGCCAAATTAATCTCACTGTAAGAAAGTTGCCAATATGTTTCATGGAACCACGCACATTAATTGCTGGGGATTAATAGGCAGAGGAGAACACTTAGCCACTACTCTAATTGCGCTTTCAAAAACAAATGGGTGATTTGTAAGCAAAATCCCCCCGGGAACAACCCCTGTCTCTCCTCTCTCTCTGTGTCTCTTCACCTCAAGAGAAGCCAGCTAGAACGGCAACAGCAGAAATCATGTTGCGTTGCGTGTTGCGTGTTGCGCCCCGACCAGCGCGGCGGCACGGAGCGAGCTTACGCAACGAAAATGACACAAATCTCAAAACAAGACGGGTTTCACGGTTCACCTTCGTGCTGTCAGGCAAAATGGAGCGTGAACACGAAGGCCAGATTAAGGATGAAAAAAAAAAAAAGGGGGAGAAGCTAAAATATAATCATTTAAGATGCTTTTGAGATGATGGGCGGATGATGAAAGAGCAGCGAGGTCTTGGAAGACAGAGGGATGAGAGCGAGCGGAGAGGGGTGATGTCGAGCCTTTGAAAATCAGTGGAGAGAATGAAGAGCTGTCTGCAGGGTGGGGGGGCAGGAATTCATATGCTCACTTGTTCATTGATCATTGTTCAAATGGGTGCGGGCAAGGTTACGCTCTGACTGTGCAGTGAAAAGGCAGCATCCCTCTCCAAATACCCCGCTGCATATTTACAATTGCAATTTCCCAAGCAAGCACATGACTGATTCTCTACTGTCTGAACTCCAGCTCAGTATAGTTGCAATAAAGTGGATATTCAATAGTATAGACTACTATTCTTGAAGAGCTTCTAATTACTAACCTATCCTCTTGTTGGGTAATTTGTGCTGAGAGTTGGTCTGCTGTTCTGTGACATGAGAGTGTAGGACAAGAATGTGAGAAAAGAGGGAGAGCGATGAGAGTGGGGGGAAAGGAGAGAAAGTGAGAGAGAGAGAGAGAGAGAGAGAGAGAGAGAGAGAAATGGCAGAGATGTAGAGCAACCCCGGTCGTACCACCAGAGGCTGACACACTCCTTAGCTTTGACTGCTGCTGGCCTCCAGAGATGGCAGTAAACAGCTGTCTAATCCTTCTCCTTCACTCGCCCTTCTCTCTCTCTCTCTCTCTCTCTTTTCTCTTCTCCTCCTTTCCTGCTTCCCTCTATCCATACTTTGTCTCGGTATGTTTTGCTCCCTGCCTGTCTCTTTGTGTACTGGGGGGCTGACAGGGGTTTATTTTGGACCAGGAAAACAGTGCCTTATGCCTTGGCATTGACACACACACACACACACACACACACACATATACTTCCTTCCCGTGGAGAATATGTGTGTGTGTGTGTGTGTGTGTGTGTGTGTCTGTCAGTCTACCTGACGGTGTGAGAGAACAACCGGGTCACAATTTGCTGTGCGATTGGGATGGAGAGAGAGAGAGAGAGAGAGAAATAGAGAGAGAGAGAGGGGAAGGTAGAGATGTGTGTGTGTGTGTGTGTGTGTATTGGTTCTGCAGCAGCCCTCCGCCCTAGATGAGCTGAGCGTTTGGCAGATGCAGACCTGTTTGTCTCTTTTTGTTCCCTTTTGAACTCCTTTCCTTCGAGCCTCCTTTCCTCTCCTCATACATTATTGCGCAACACGACCAACCTTAGTGCCTCGGTGAAACATTAACTAAGCTGTCTTATTACAGTAAGAGAAATGTTCCAAGCAGCACTATAATTTCATAGCCTTGTTAAGGCAATGGTTAATCAATTATTCACTCTGCCACTTCATTATTGTTGAGCATTACGATGAACAGCAATGGTAAAAGTGCTTCCTCAAAGGAAGGGACATACAATTCAATACAAGTTTGCGCATATGTGTGTGTCTGTGTATGTATGACAATGCTTATATGAGTTGTGCATGCTTGTGTGCAGAGTATGTATGCTTGGTGGCCAGTTGTGCAGTACAGTGCAATGCAAAATATAACAGAACATTTCTCCCAGTCAGACCCAAATCGTCCTCCCTATATGATCTCCACCCGCAGCTCCCCCAGATTCTGGTGTAGCTCTAAACTCTCATTAGAATTCCCCTGGCTGGCCTCCTCTATTCGATATGGTAATTAGCAATGACTAATGACTTTAGCAAGTGTAAAAAATGAGCCAGTAATGGCCACATTACAATGGATTAGGAATTACAGAGGTTTAAATGAGAAAGAAAATGGTCTCTAATTATAGTGTGATTCTAAGACAAATCAGGGACGGAAAAGGAGTTTTCTGCTACACTGCTTTTTTTTTTGCTTCTTGACGATTAGCGAGACAGCTGTATGTTCTTACTGATTGGACACAGCCACTCCTGATACGTCTGGATTCAGAAGACTTGTTTTGTGCAAGTCAACACAAAAGACAAGATGAGAGTGACATAGGCTGGCAAATTTGCGCCTGCGTGCAAAATACACACATAGACACAGACATACAGATACAATTAACAGTCACAGACACACAGATAGACGCGCACGCACACACACACACACATATACACACTCACTGTGCTAACATGGAGCGTTAGGTGTTAATGAGTATGTGCTGACTAATTGGCCACTGGTGCGGCGAATTCCAGGAAATGTCTCCCTAGATGTGACAATGATGAGAGAGCTAGGAAAAAAAATAAAAAAATAAAACACCAGAGCATTGTATATACCCTTAAGACCAGATCAGATACCATGCACTAATCAACGCAACAAGACCACAGAAGAGAAGGTGGGAATGTGTTTCTTTGTGTGTGTGTGTGTGTCTCTGAGTGCCTTCACTCTCTGTCGGTTAAGCCAAACAAATGCAACTCTAACTGTCTACTGTCAGATAAGTAACTACCCATATCTTGTGTTATTTGACCCACCGGTTACATTTAAATCATGATAATGAAAAGAATTTATTTTGTTGCAAGAAATATGATGACAGCTAAGACAAGGGCTAGTCCATTCATCTCCACAAGAATATACCATACACATCTGTGTAGTCATCTCTGTTCTCTCTGAGACTACAGTGACACTGAAATTGAAAGAGGCTAAGCTGTGGCTATGGCTATCTCTGTATTCTCTATCTCTCTCAGAGAGACTTTACTTATTTAAAGGTCTGAATACACTGGCTGTGATAATTGAGGCACGCCATTTGACTCACCTTATTTGACATTTCTGTGGCACAGTGTAGGCAGAAAATGTAAAACAATTCTCCACCATGATGGCTTCTACATCATATTTTCTCACATAAAAAAATGTTTTAGGGTTTTTTTTCAGTCTGCTTCTTGTATTTACAGATCAGCTAGTAGACCAGCTAGACTTTAGCTATGTGTATATTTTGTCCATCTGAAACATTGTATTCTACTAGTGAAATAGCCCTCTTATTTTGCTGTGATATATTCCAGGGATTTTGTTAATTAGCATTTCCTCCTCTATGTCTTGGCCGCTTGTCAAGTTTGCAAGTTGATGAAAAGTTTTATCAAGCTCTGATGTCATTTCATCCCTGTAACTTGACAAAACCTGCTTGAAACGTGTAATAATATGGGCATATCAAGATAAAAGTATTTATAAATTCGATTATCTCTTTATGTCATTTTGCCTCCAAAAAGGTCAATAGTCATTTGGGCTCCAGAAACCAAATGCAAAAGGGCAATTTTGGTCCTCTGCTGCTGCTCCAAAATTGAACTAAGCTCGGAGCAGAAATTGGTTTGATGCGGCACTTGATGCTTTTAGTGCACATTGGGCCACTGAAAACAACAGGCACTTTTGAAAATGCACTTATCTGATGCATGGAGTACATTTCTACCTTTCCTCCTCTTCATTCTGTCACTCTCTGTCTCAATATTGCTAAATGTGGCTCTGGGAGATGAGAACATGTTGTGGCTAATATCATTACAAGGTGGTGGGTTTATTTTTGCGTTTGTTTGCTTGCCTGTTTGTTTGTTTTGTCGGTTTCATGATTGTTATGGGTGTATATTTTCAGAGTTCTTTCATCTTCAAGGCCAAACTAACATGCAAGCTCTAAGCACAGAGCAAAATAATGACTTGTTAAAGCTTAAACAATCTCCCTCTATCTCCCTGTCTCTCTCTCTCTCTTCCACAAAAGGTCAGTATTACCATGCTATTGAGCTGAAATGAGAACATTATGATAATGTTGTTACCAGCCTACAGCAAACCACACCAAAGGCTGGCAATTACACTCACTCAAGTGCGTTATGGAAAATTCCACAAAAGCGTTATGGTGTAAAATGCTATGTAATTGTTTAATGCATGTTATTTTCATTAAGAAAGCAAATCAGTATAGTGGCTGCTATAGTATTTGGCGCTGATGGTGCATGAACACACACTCACACACAGGAAATACACACACACACACACACACACACGCACACACTTGCAGGCATGAACACACACATGAATCACACAAGCTTCCATCCATTCCATGATCTGTCTGTTAACGAGTGTTGGTGCAGGGGGATCGATGTGCTTGAGACATGGCTGTAATCATCGTATCCGCGGCTCCACACATGTCCAGTGTTTCTCACAACTTGTTAGCTGAATGATATCACGGAGACTGTCTTGCTCTCGTGTAACCTGAGACAAGTGAGTGCTGCCAATACTTTGGCGATCCATTGGTGGGCTGCAAGAGCGCTCGCTACACGCCTACACACATACGCACAGCGCTTAGTCACTCCAGCAGGGAAACATGAATCCAAACACAACGATCCATCGCAATTGTTAGTTGAAAATCAATATTGTCACACACTGCTTTACAATGCATATTGACTGGATGTATGTATAGATACACATAAAGAGAGGACATGTATGTGCACACATGTACACTTACACGGAGACAGACACTTGATGCGGAGCTGCACCACTCTGGAAGAAAAATCTGTGTCTCTTTAGAGTTGCCATGGTAGCACACTCTGCACTCCAAACAGTACAGATGAGCTGAGAGAGACTTTAGTCATCTCACTCCTCCTCCTCTCTTGCACATTCTCTCCCTTTCTCTCTGTCTCACTCTGTGTCTATAAGGGGCAAACACCTCTATAGTAGGACAAAAATGGCATTGCACAGGGAATGCTCTTATTACGCTTCCGTTCAAAACGTTGGCTGTGAGATTCAAGGCTGACTGATAAGCCAGTGAGCGTCACAACGCACATCTTTTCAGTCAACCTATTGGCAATGTTTACTCTGGTCTAGGTAGATTTCCCATGTGGTCTCAAGCTGGTGTATAATTCATGTTCACAGGGAAGACATTCATATACTGTCACGGCTCGATTACAGCGAAGCCTTCTCTGCCGGAAACATATGTGTGCCTCTGAGTGAGTGTGTGACTGCATTTTAAATGCAGATTTGACAGAGTATGCGCCTCTGAGGGAATGGTATATTTGTCTGTGTACAAGTATGATACCTCAAGTGTAATCCGCTGTGTGTGTGTGTGTGTGTGTGTGTTTCTGTTTCTGCCTGTGTTGGTGAGTGTGCATGTATGTGTGATCAAAAGTTGCCTTCATGTGATTTCCAGATAAATAAAACATAAGTGATGCCATGAACTACACTGAACTGCCTGTTAATGAATAAATCATTCCTTCTGACTGAGTCTTCCCCAACAGCATTGATATGCAACAGCAACTCACTATCTAACGCCCCAATTATGTAATTCAGTCATATGTAACACAATCTAATTTCTTGTTTTTCAGAGTTTACTAACACAGCGATCGATGCTGTGTATTGGATTGGACTGGGATTCAATACTCAACATTCAACTTATATAACAAATTAAGTATGTACATTCAACTGCAGATGATACAGAAATTATTTCACTCTTAAAAAAGCCATCGCATAGATGGATGGTATTATGAGAAGCCTGGACACAGGCAACAGAAACATCTGCTGTGCAACAGTGTGAGCATCTTAAAATAAATCCAAAATACAAACACACACCTACAGCATCAAAAAGAAAGAAATATCTGAGAAAATAAAAAGAATAAAGATAGTACCACCCCCGATAGTACCAACTGCCGACCTCTATCTAATCCAAATTCATACGGTATCTCTTCTATCGGCTGCCCATGTTTCCTGGGCTCACTGTATGTGTCAGAGTTTTGAAGTAAGGCGTTTGATCAAGTGTGGCATCAAATCATAAGTATTCATAATGTTGTCTGGCTAACAGGAGTCCTGACAGAAATGCATTTGATCAAAAGTAAAATAAATGATCCAATATTTTCCTCTATATTTCTCTTCTACTTTGGAGAATCCCCAAAAGAAAAACATGCATCAACAGATGAGGAAAAATTTTGTCAGAGAAATACTGATGCACCCCAGGTTGCTATAATACACCAGATACATTATTCATTATTGAATGATTTTGACCGCCAGGCTGAGAAATTGCCGTTGTGGCAGGTAGGGTGTGAGTGACAGAGCTGATTTATTTCAGTCTAGTAGTATGTAACAGCGGCAACACAACCGCTGAGGAGAGGAGACGAGTCCACGGAGCCATGCAGCTCATACACACACAGACACACACACACACACACACAGACACACACAAACACACACCTAGGCACACACAGTCTTACATGGCTACGTAAATTGTACAATCGTGCAAAACACATTTACAAAATGAGACAAAGCCAATCAAAAGCGCCCATGGGTTACATTGTTGTTATTGTGAGAATGATAAAACCACCCTCTCAAGTCTGTGTATTTCTGTGTGTTTGTATGTGTGTGTGTGTGTGTGTATGTGTTTGGCACAGTCAGGTGTTGAAAGGTAAAGTGCTCACAAAAGGGAGCGAGCCCGGGTGAAACAGAAAGCATCGGTGCAGCCATGAGATGAGAGGGGAAATGCCACACACGATCAATTCATAACTAAATACATCCAGTGGGAGAAGGAGAGAGATCTATAAAGGATGGGCAACAGAGAGCAGAGCAGAGGGAGGGGGGTGGAAGAGGAGAGGGAGAGTGATGGGAGAGGAGGTAAAAACTGGGTGGATGGAAGGATGGAGTTGGGGGGCTGTTGGACGTTGGGGGGGTGGGGGGGGGGGCAGCGGTGACTCTCAGAGTCCACCTGTCTGCAGAGATAAACACAGGGAGGGCCCAACAGCACGGACCGGGGCTTATGGGAGGCCCTGAGTGACAGTGCTGACATTTAGAAAGAGCACAGTAAACAAGGTCTCACAGAAAATAAATAGCAGGGGGAGCAGAGTCGTACACCCACACACAGACACACACATGCACACACACACACACACACACACACTTGCATCACATCAATGTATGAATGCATGCGTGCCTACATGTATGTATACGCATATTCATATACATGAGCAGACACACACACACACACACACACACACACACACACACACACACCTACACACCTGTCTATAAACCTTGAGGCGGAGATACCTTTAGACCAATCCAATCAGATACTATTAAGCGGCAGACAAAGAAAATGAATATGATAAAAAGTGTTAGCTTTTTATAGAACTAGCACACACACACACACACAGACGTACGCACACACACCGACATATGCACACACGCACACGCACACACACACTGTACAGGCAGGCAGGGAAATTAAACACGCCTGCTGATTAATCCGGGACAGAGTGGATCGTTAATGTTGTTCCTTGGCCTTTTGTCTCTGATTAAATGGAGATGCAGAATGAGTGAAGTGCTTGGAGCTGTCTACCTCAGAGCTCAACTCTCTAGAACGTTCTGTTCTCACATAGAAGTGATAAATTCAAAGTGATGATTGGCTTACAAGCACCTACTTGCAGAAATATCACTTTCCCAAACAAATACGTATGTTAAGTATCTTTTTTTTTTTGTATTATAAGGTTCACACAAATTCCTTGGGTTTGATCTTTCTCTGATTCCAGGGTTGAAAGATGTAATGCTTGTAGTCATATTTGTCTGTAAAGCTTGAGGCAGGCATACCTTTACACTATTTTACACTTTACAATCCTTTTAGAAGCCAGACAGCAGCAGACATAGAAAATGGAAATGATAAAAAAAAATCTAGCTTTCTGTCGAGCCAGGCTTTACAAAGACACAGATGCAGACAAACAAACACACACACACACACACACACAGGCAGGCAACTCAATCTGTGCTTGCTTAGAATAAACATAAAACACGTGTTTTCCTATATTTTTTTGTTTTATTGTATTTACTGATTATTGTGAGCACTAGTAATGTGTGGCTTATAGTGCTTAATATTATTTTTGGGAACGTGTCCTTTAATCTTCATCTTCATCTCAAAACAAGCATGGAACTGGGTTAAATGAGACTAGATAGCTTTAGAAATGTATGTAAACTATATACATAGCTTGACTTTTTCAGTTTCACTTTTTTCCACATGTTCAGGTGTTTGACTCTTTCTGTACATCACTTAAAATACTGAATGGTTCAGCATTTTGCCAAATCCCAGTAGCTCCAAATACCATGTTATTGTCATTGTTAATGTGTGAAACCCAGAAATCACTACTACTATTGCCTTTTGTCAAACTTACTGACAACACACTAACATTAACACAACCTATCCTCTTAAGGCTAGCCGCAATGCCTTAAGAGACACACAGCCAGCTCCCCCCCCTCCCTTCCCCCTCCATCAACACACACCTCCATGTGTGAGTTCCCACTGTGCTAACTGGAGCAACTAGGTCACCCAAATTTCCCAGGGAGAGATGATTCCTTCAGGGCCGTATTCAGTGGGGTGAAACATTCACCGTGTTTCCTGTCAAACACAACAGAGCTGACTCCACCATGCTGATCGCGACAGCGCGGACAGCTGTGCAGGCTGTCCATGACTTGTCTGTGTTATGTCAACGCCGCCATATTGACTTCCAAAGCAGCGGTCCATCATAAACACAGACTCTACAACAAGTGGCCATGAACAAGCAAAGGTCTCACCTGACATCGTAAGGAAAAGGAAAGATATTTTAAAAAACAACAGAAGTCGTTGGAGGATGTTTACTTAAGGGCGGTGAACTATCTAACTTAAAGAGAAAAGGTTGTCCCTGATTAGCCAGCAGGTAAGATAACATTACGTTTATAAATTGTTGCTACTATGTCATGTCTCTCTTTATCAGAGGGCAAACGATGATATTTCAGCTCCTCAATCCAGACATGAGTATTACAACCGACGGCAAAACATGTGACAAGCATTTTAATTTGTACTCGGTAAGTAAAGTGTGTTATTTAATAAAATCGGTGGCACTTTCAATTGGTAGGCATTTTCAATTTCAATTTGGGAGTCAATATAGTGGCGTCAACAGAACAGTGACATTTCTGCAAGTAATGGATGGGTAGTAACAATGCAGACACATGTCATCTTCTTAAGCAGTCAGGACAGGGTGTCGTATCTACAGAGATTTGCAAAGGAACAGAGATGAACAAATGCAAATACAAACATGCACACACACACACACACACACACACACACACATACACAAAAGCACACAAAGAGAAACCACAGGGGAGGGACAATTTGTGGACGCATGGTGAGATTCTCTTTCTGTAAGGCGTACAAGGTAATCAATAGTTATTGCAGATGCAGGCTGTAAGAGAACAGCTCTTGTACAATAGGCTTCAGCTTTCCCATAAAGGCACAAAGTACAGTCTCCAGGCAGAAAACGGTAAATGTCAGGTGAAGGCCAGTGGGAGCAAGGATACGGTCCTTACATCATGTACTGCTGAGCACCTACATGCATCTTTAGTGGCAGAGATTTTCTCCCTCCTGACGCTTGTGTAAGAGCAAAGTGAAAATACATTTTGTAAATGTCACAAAGTAAAAGCCATACAAAGATAAAATGGAGTGTTATGGATTGCTATAATTTCTTTAACCTTCAGCCACTCACCCAGGGTAGTTTGACAGAGCGACCTTGCTATTTTTCAGCAACACCGTGCTAAATGTTCAAATAATTACATTCATACCTGGGAGCTTCCCAACACAACCTTTGTCTTTTGCTGATGGCCACTGATGAGCTCAGCTGATGCAGTTTGGGGTTTAAGTGCTACGGTCGAGAGCAACTCAGCAGTATGTAAGAGGTGATGGTCACATTAGCCATTACATTAATCATAATATCTGATCCTATCTGACAGGATCAGAAATTAATTAATTAAGTTTGTAACTTGTCATATGTATACAATATATTCACTTGTGAACCGCCCCCACACACCTGTGGGCAATCACATTGCAGTATAAAAAGAGAGGCTGGTACCATTATTGTAATGGTGCTCTGATGAAGGCTTTACTCTGAAATCGTTAACCTAATGAAGCCAAAATAAAAAAAAATGGTAAACTGAGTCTTGCTGTCTTGTCTTTTCTAGATTTGTGGAGTGCCACTATCCCATGTTCCCCACGGTTTATATGGTCTGAAGCGATCACAAGCTTGTTTCTCTAACCTCAAGGTTAGACATAGCACTAGCCCACAGTATAATGTCAATTGTAGACACAATGTGTGCCATACCACATGTACTTAGATATACATAATGTATGTAGACAAATGTTTAAAGAGACAAAAAGCTCTGTGTCTACCCATGACCTAGTCTGTCTCTATTGGTTCAGAGCTAACAGTGATAACACTGACATTCTCCTCTCCTCTCTACCCTCTAGTCCCTCCGGAAAGCTCAGAAAGTCAACCTCAGTGTCTCTAATTTCAGACACTTTAATGAGATTTTTAATTGGTGACCTTTTGAGAGTGGTTCCGTACCACAGCTCATGAGAGTACTCAAGGGGAGACAACACATACCACTCGATACCCACACAGGAGTCCTTCAAGTGTCTGACTTTTGGTCCTAAAAATTTTTTAATAATAATATATATCTACATATACATATACTGTATATACTGTATATATATGTGTGTGTGGAAGGAAGGATTTGGAATAGAGTTTCACTAAGGAGCTAACAACAGCTTTTGAACTGCATTACAAAAGTTTTTACTGTCCTCGAAGTTCATGGCATGTTTAAACCACCACAGGGAGTATAAGGAGGCAGGAGAATGAAAACGGTACATTCTGTAACATGACCACATCATAAACTCCCTCCGCTGCTCTTCATCAAACTTTTATCTTAGCTCTGTATGACAACTGACTGGTAAAGAACAAAATCTCAATAAACAAAGCCCAACTGACTTGAACAAGAAGACAACACAGCACGGTGAGTGGTTGGAGAGGCAGACAGCAGGAGATGTAGGTGGTGTTCAGCACTTCTCTATGTAACGACAAACAAAAGCAGAGCCTCAAAGGACTCTGGATGCTCTCAGTTCCTTACCGTGGTGAGATATCGCAGCCCTGCTGCATGAAGGCCCCCAGTGAGAACCAAAGGGAGTTGAAGATGCCAAACTCATTGGTCTGCTCTTGGCTCTGCTGGTTGGCGTTCTGCTGGGCCGCCGTCTGGCTCTGCTGGACCCCATTGGAAGCTGAAGGCTGGGTGGGGGACTGCGGGTCACCGCCATCCTCGTAGTCCTCGGCGTGCCACTCATATGGGCTGAAGCGACTGACAAGGAACAGAACAACGCTGACGCCAATGTAGGCAAACACTATGCACATCCAGATCTCGTAAGCCAGTGGGTCCAGGAAGGAAAACACGCCGGGTTTGGATTTGGTTGGTTTCTTGATCATGATGGAGATGCCCAGGGACATGAAAGGCTTGGAGAAGTCAATCACCTCTTCACGGACCAGGGTGATGGTCAGAGGAGCCACGGCCACATCCGCTTTCTGAGGGAGGAACACACACAAAGGCAGACAGGCATGCACACAGGGTTACACAACATCATTACTGTAATATGGCACATATTTTAGAACCCAGTGTTTTTGTAAGTTAGAAATCCATCTGTTAGAGTGTTTTATGTTCTACCAAGGTCTATACAGATGTGTGCCTCAATGGGAAAAGTGCAGGATTGTGCAAGCCAAGGTTATTCTTTATCAAAGCACCTTTAACAAGGTGAGAATTTTATACTTAAATACTGCAAAAAGGACAAGCTAGAATGCTTGTCTAAAATATATCTTAAGAGTGATAATTTGATTAGCTTTGATATATAAGGATATCAGGGCATATCAGGCTTCCACTGAATAATGCAACATGTTCTCAACGGCCTCTCAGTAGTTTATGTCCATATTCCAGCTTCAAGTGAGCAATAATCCTTGATAAAACTCTGTCCACTCACCCCATACACCAGTTCTCCCACCATGCCGTTCCACATCTTGGTATCAGGATCTCTGGCTCCATACTTGCCATCGGAGACAATCTTCAGCTTGTAGTGGTAGCCCACATGTTTGGCTATCTCTGCAGCCAACTCTACAATGTAGCCCTCATACTTATCATTCCCCACAAGTTGCTCGTGGTTCTTCTTCAACATCACATATGGAGATTCCTGTGGGATGCAGGTTTTCCATATGTAAAAAAAAATATATTTTTTCTCCATTCATTAATTTTACTTCAATTATGTTAGGCTTCAAAATGCTGTCACATAAAATTATTGGATTGTTTCTGAAATAAAGCAGAATTTCATGAAACTAATACAGTGCAACACTGGCATATTACTATGCAATATTCCTTGACACGTGCTGTCGTGACATACTATAAGTACCCAGCATAACTTTAACAGCAGGACAGTTTGTTAAGCTAATTAAGTCAGAGACAGCATTATAGCTGATAATAAAGCTTTAGCACGTAGTTAAGTTTAATACCACTACTTTAAAATGGGGGAATAGATAATATGGATGCGTTTTATGCTTCTATCAAAGCATTGCAATTCATCAGAAATTCCCCCCCCATCCACCCCACACCCCCCTTGTGCATAGCTGAGAAAAAAAGATTCTTAGTGAGCTGCAGATATAATTGTTGATGTGAAAGGTTCAGCAGAAAAGATAATTATATGAAATTACAAGGTATTATTTTGGTTTTGTTCCTGGAAGGTATGGTGTATAATTCAATCACAAAAGGTAACTAAGTATGATCATTATGGGAGCATTGCTACCTTGAAATGTGTGTTGATTACATGGAGCAGACAGTGAGGAAGCGGAGGAATTGGATGGGGTCACTGAAGCTGATAAGACATCAAGTCCAGGGGTAAGTAAGCGTGCATGTGTCCATGCATGTGTGTGTGTGTGTGTTTATGTGTGAGCCGTGCAGACAGCAGAGCAGGCAACGCATACCAGCTGACCTCTGCTCCAGGGCCAGCCCACACTCCTTGTTATAACACACCAACATTTTGTACATGCGCTCTCTCTCTTTCACACTGATTGGGCATCACTTACAGCTGACATGACACCTGGGGCCTCCCTCTCTCTTTCTATACCAGTCTAAACACTGCTGCAAGGATAATATATTTTTTATAGAATTCAAGTCAACTCAGTCTGAATTGTCCACTAGTGTTAAGGGGCCCTCAGTTCCCTCAAGTCGTTACATGTGCCTGCTTTAAGCTAAGGCTATGCTGAGCTGAGCAAATCCTGCCCCCATATTTCATCAGGGTGTAGAGATGGGGGTTTTCCTCTATGTGTTACAGTGATCTGGCTTTTGCTGCCGGTTACGGTTGAGGTGAAGGTAATCATTGTTACACACAGCACCCCGGGGTCCTCTGACAGAGAAATGGGCCCCCGGGGAGAGGCCGGAGAGAAAAGTCAAGCATAAAGTGCTTCGACAGGGTATGCAGTCACAGTCGACAAACAGACAAAGACGGACAGACAGACACACACACACACACACACACACACATGCGATGGCATGGCCTGGCATACAGAAGGTCCTCCAGGACTCACTCTCACTGACCTCTAACAGTTCCACTGAGACCAGCTGTCACTCAAACGTATGTTAAATGTAATACGCAGACACAAACACACACACACACATACACGGATGTACGCAAAGGCGCACACATCACATCTCATACACGCATTATGCACACACACATGGCTGTATACACAATCAAACACAGCTACACAAAGACACACAAAGACAAATGCACAAGAGTGGAAATTGGTGTATTTGATTAGTTGTACAACTGGTAAAATTGGTAAAGTCAATCTATCGTATTCCTCTGAGACCAATTTAAACAGCCCTAGGGGGGAATTTTGAAAATTACATGATTCACTCTGGCGTGCTCCCATTTCTTGCTGAAAGCCTATTAAAAATAATGCTAGACAGTTGCACACATAGTGGGTGAGCACACCATGTCCTCTTGATAACCGATTCCTAGCACGCAGAAACCAGACCTTAAAATTCCAGTCCATGGCCTGGTTTTAGTGTAAAGCCGTGGTGGTGAAGGCACCAAGCCTGGGTGCTAGATTAAACACGGTCTGCCTCGCTCCTCCAGATCTCCTCCTAACCCAAGCTTGTCTGTGTCCACAGGCTAGGGCAGCAGGGATTGCAGGGAAGCACATAGTTGAAATCCCTTACCCCATTAACCCTCACAGCGGAGATCTGCTGCACACACTGCCGTGCCAGACCTGTAGACTGCCACAGTATATGTCTGAAACCAGCTACTGAGTTTCTGATCTGACTCTAACGAAATTACACTGCGGCTGTGATGCCCAGAGATAAAAGACGTTCTGCCTTGAAAAACATGCCCAAAGTACAAAGAGAAGCAGTGCTGGACCTCAGGTTTATTAATAAAACATGGCATATTCTCCACTATAAATTCTTAAACATGACACAGACATTGAGAGCATCCTGTACCTGTAAAGATCTATTCACATATTTATTATTCCCTATTGTACATCAACCTGATAGTGCCAGCTATGTTCCTGCTCTTCAGCAGAACTTTATCATGACCAAACCTCCTTGAGGCTCTCCCACTGTGCGATGGTCAGCCCGGGTCTCTTCTGTCCTCCATCCCACCCTCCCACACACCCCCCAGCTGCCCCCTCTCTGCTCTATAGGCCAGGCCCTTCACTCTCCCTTGGCATGATACGTGAGGCTGTGCTGTCCTTCAGTTGTCCTTCCACTATATAGTAATTACTGTGAAACTCTGTAAGTTGTCAGTATGTCTCTAAGCCAATGTCATCAAGACAAATTCCTGCACTTTTATTGTACTTGCCGAATAAAGTGATTCTGATTCTGAGCAGGCACCAGACAGGCAGAGAAGCAAGCAGAATGGAGTTGGGGAGGGAGGGAAGGAGGGTGATACAATCACAGATGTCTGCTGAATTCTTTCTCGGGCCTGAACTTTTAGGAACTCTATCATAAAAGAAAATGAAAAATGTTACCCTACCTCACTCTGTCTCTGTCTCTCTCTCTCCCCCCCCTCCTCTCCATTCCTCACTCGCTCTATTTTTTCCTTTAAAACACACAGACTCACCAGGATGGTGGTGACTATGTAAGTTCTGTTCTGCAGGCCGTAGGTGTCGTTGCTGCCTCGTGCATTGGCTGCTGTGCTCACGTACTTCTCATCCTCGTTCCAGTAGCCCACCTACAATAAGGAGGACATGTCACTCAAGTGGAACAGCACAGCAGTGCGACTGCACATTATCTACCAGCAAACGGTTTCATGACAAGAGATAGATGTGCACAATAGACAGATAATATTTCTGTTGGATCATTTAGGTCGATGATGCGTAAAATTAAGAGTCAGGACCGCCAATGAGCCACAGGCTTATTTCTGGGCGGGTCCCACAAGATAAGTCTGAATGCCGGTATGTGCTTTAGATAGGGTCCTTAAATTTATGTCCCGGGCTTTACACTCACCTTCTTAGGTCCAGAAGGGGCCAGTTCCATGACACTGACAGTGTAGTTGGTCCTGCGGCCTTTCTCATTGAACTGGATGTGACCGGTCAACCCATCTATTCGAACCTGTAAAGGAGTCACAGACACTGAATCAGTAATTCGCAGGCTCTTTAGGACTGACTTGCCAAGCAGAAGGGTGAATAATGCCTGCCATCTATCATGATGTTCGCACAGGCCATTCCGTGTGTACACTGGTAGCAAGCATTTGCATGTCAAATATTTACATATATTGCGTGTTAAGCATAGCTCATATGTGTTTGCATAGTATTCATTTGTGTGCCTATGGAAGTGAATGACAGACGGTGTATGTGTACAGCGCGCTGTATTTGTCTTGGCTGTGTGATGGAGTTAATTGAGCGAACGCAGCTTCAATCTCCAGCCTATCCCCAGGCAGATGGCTAGATTGACTCTGACCAGGCCTCTGCACAGCCATTCTGCAGACTGAGCCTCAGGCTGCACACATGCACAGACACACACACACACACAGACACACACACACAGCCACACACACAGCCATACCCTATGGCTACGGTATTTCAGGCAAACACAGAAAGTAAGTAGATAACCTAGGAACCCATCTGTCTTTTAATTAACAACTGCATTTGTCTAGCAAGCCCTTTAAAAAAGATGAATTAACAATACCAATATTTTAAAACCTGGATAAAATACTTGAACTTGTCCCTCGGCACACTAGGGTTTTGCATTCAATGTTTAAATAATAAGCACTTGTTTGTGTGTGCGTGTGCACAAGTGTCTGTGTGTGTGTGTGTGCATGTGTGTACATGTACGTTTCCGTATGGATTTGTATGCCTACGAGAGCGCCTTTGTCTGAGATCAAGAGGTCTAGCCGGTCCAGCGTTCCATTTCCATTTCCAAACATTGCATTTCTAAACTCAATTGTTGATGTCATATTCCATGATGATCATGGCTGAGCCTTATTGCCTGCAGGTTTTGTTTACTAGCCGTGATGTCACATTTGATACTGGGGAGCTCTCCTGCGACTTAATGTGAACTTTACACGACAGAATGAGACCTAATTTGTTCAGCCAGCCCCAACTCAGGAGCTGTTAGCCAATGTGCCACTCAAGCATTTGCATGAGTGTGTGCACGGGTCTATGTATGTGTGTGTGTGTATCTGTGTGTGCGGACCTGCTGCAAGGCTCTCTGGATGTCGATGCCCTGTCCCCAGGGAGCTGGCGGGTTGGCAAGGCACTCCCCAGCGTTCCCCCTGCGAGAGATGTCTATCCTCTGTCTCCTTAAATTCTGGAAGGCTGTAGACATGACTTTCACCCCGTCGTATGTCAGAGCGCCTGTGTACTGCAGAGAGAGAACAGCCAATTCAGACAGACACAGGCAAGGTAATAAAACCTGATAAAGGTCTTAGCTGATAAACAAGATAGTGCAGAGACAAGGTAACAATGGAAGAAGGCGCTGTCACTAGTTGCTATGTTGACAGGATTTCTATGAATTCCACGTTCACATTTTGCAGGCCTCTATATTGAGCCAGGATCACAGTTGGAATTAGAAGGCACTCAGAAAGCGCAAACCTCCGCCAATGCTGAACAATTCTACAATTTGCTGATACACCCAAACACATAATTCCTTTCATTTAAATTTTAAGTTCAATTTATTTCTTGTCCCTGCAAACATATCCTTAGGATTTACAACCAAGTCTCCATCTTTGTTAGCTTAATAATTATGGCTAAAAATGATAATCTGGAAAATGACTTTTAGGGGTTCGCACTCAAAAAACAACTGTAGATGCAAAACGCATTCATATAATTTAATGAGGAGCAGAGAATAATAGGTACAACTGTTTCAGCCTGTGGTCTTCATCAGCATACTAGAAAAAAAAAAAGATAATGGCGGAAATCCCAGACCCATATCACCCAAATCGAATCAATTGTTCCTTGGTCCAAGGCCTATCTGTCATCCAACTTTTATGGAAATCTGTTCATAAGCCTTTGAGATATCCTGCTGACAGACTGACAGACAAACAAACTAACAGGGGAGAAAACATAACCTCCTTGGCGGAGGTAATGAATGCTGGCCTGACAACAGAAAATCTGTTGTCAAAGTCTGAATTCTTAACAACTCTCATGAATTTCAGCTGTAATGCCACTATTTTGCAACCATTCCATTTACTATGACACTCGATTTAACAACTGCTAGTATAAATTCCTAACGCTAACCATCATCAATTGGGTTAGATTTGAAACCTTATGTGCAGCACTGCTTTATCACTCCTTGCACGAATGCTTTTTACAACAGAAGGGGAAAAGAAGAGAAAACATCAGAGGAAGGAGGGTCGTACTTTGAGGCCTCTCTTGGGCACTTTGGAATCTTTATTGTCAAACTCCATCCACTGTTGGACAACGCGGCTGACGTTGGGCTCCGAGTTGTTGACCAGCTGGAAGCCGGTGATGTTCGCCCCGCCTTTCCTCAGGTCCGTCAGGTCAATGTCCAGGAAGCCCTGCAACAGGCAGACAGACAGAAAGGTCAGGCAAAGAGATGTGATACTTAAATACGATGATTTCGTTCATGTGCGCAGTGCGTGACATTGTGGTATTACTGCAAGCAAAGCAATGCATCGAGAGGAACTCCTTACTGTGAACTTTGACCTGAATAAAAGACATTAACATTCATGTTCGTTGGTAAAGAATCACATATATTGACAGTAAAAATATGTGTGTGTGTGTGTGTGTTTGTGTGTGTGCATGAAAGGGAGAGAGAGAGAGAGAGAGAGAGAGAGAGAGAGAGAGAGAGAGAGAGAGAGAGAGAGAGAGAGAGAAGAGAGAGAGAGACATTTCAGCATATAAAGGATGAGAGTGTGTTGAATGTAAAGGGCAGCTCTGCAGAGTGCACTACATTGTAGTTCCTAGTTTTAACAGTGGCAGCAATAGCACAAGGGTTAATTGCATAATGAAAATGACAAATCCTTTTCTTTCACGGAGAGAGGTTATCCCATGGAGCAGACTTCATCTCTGTCTTTCCTGAGGGACAAGAGTAGTGAGAAAGAAAATAGAAAACCTGATTTCAGGACAGGTCTGAGGCTAATCTCTGATAGACTTAGTCCTCATAGGCTACTGTTAACAATGGAGGGATCAAAACCTTATAGGCTACGGTGAACAATGGCAGGGATGCCTCTGGAACTGGCAGAGTTGAATGGAGAAAGAAGCGATTTACTGTAATGGTATCTCCTACTTGTATTCCCCCCCCCCTTGACTATTATGAGGAGAAGGGCTGTTTTTTTTAAAGACGGAGAAAGGCAGAGAGTAGGAGAGGCAGTTTCAGTCTCTCAGCAGGGTGCCTGTCAGCATGGAGAGAATTGTTCTCTCGCTCACCAAGCATCCGTCTGACAAACCGCACACCTTTCTGTCTCCCTCCTTTCTTCTCCGCTCTGAGATGATTCATTTCATGTCATCTGAAGCTTCATCTCTATCACGTGCCATATTTATATCTCGCTGCCTCGCTGCCTTGCTGCCTTGCTGCCTCGCTGCCTCTCGGTCTTGTGTCGCTCTCTCTGATTCTCACACCGGTGTCATGTTTGCACGGTTTGCAGCTGCACTATCTGTATATGAAGGTTTGAATTGTAAATGTGTGATTTGGTCAGCTCGCTCCCAGCTTGAAGACAAAGTGGAGACAGATGGGGCAGTGTGGTGACAGATAGAGGCTCGGGCCTCCGATCTCCACCTCCCTCCACCTCCCTCCACCTCCACCCCCCCGTCTCCTCAGCTCCATCTCCCTAATGTACCTGTGTTGCCAAGTGTCCATATTTCTCAGCCGAACAGACAGAGTTGTGTCTTTTTTTCTGCTCCATGTGTCAGTTAATGCAGTGCAGTGAGCTGAACAGGTTACTATAGAAACTAGCCTTTCCTAACACTCGGACATAAGGGGTGGGAAACATCTCATACAGCACTCCTTGCCACATTTAAGTATTTACACACTCTCTCACTCCTTTCTCTCTCTCTCTTTCTCCCTCTAAGTCTCTCTTTCACACACACACACACACACACCCACACACACACACACACTGCTGCAGACAAAGTAAATTAAGTAAATTCCAAAAAGGTGGAAGGACACAGAAAAAGTAATTCTTGCTCAAGCCTTTTAATGGGTCTATTATAAATTACTGTGGCCGCTTTGCGTATCAGCCGTTATTGCTGTCCAAGCCTTATCATTTAAAATTAAATCTGGCAAACTGGCCAGACAAGAGAGATTGAGCCAATCTAAAATCCCAGCAGTGAGAAATCGTTGGAGCCAGCAGCTGCATATTAATGCTGTTATTACTACAGCTTCTGTTGATATCAATTTTCTCTTCATTTGGGTGCATTTAGTGGGCCTGAATAGTGCTGTAGGGGTCTACCCACCATGTGCATGGGGAAAATGGCAGCAGACAAAGAGAGCTAATGCATATAAGCCTGCATACATTGGCTGGCTGACCTTTTCCTGACTACATCACTGGTCTGCACTGCTTTCTATAGCCATGCAATCTCCGACTGTCACAGGTTTTTACTTTCACAGGCGTTCTGTTCTGTTCTGTTCTATTCTGTTCTGTTCTATTCTGTTCTGTTCTGCTCTATTCTGTTCTGTTCTGTTCTGTTCTGTTCAATTCTGCTCTATTCTGTTCTGTTCTGTTCTGTTCTGTTCAATTCTGCTCTATTCTGTTCTGTTCTGTTCAGTTCAATTCTGCTCTATTCTGTTCTGTTCTGTTCTGTTCTGTTCAATTCTGCTCTATTCTGTTCTGTTCTGTTCTGCTCTATTCTGTTCTGTTCTGTTCTGCTCTATTCTGTTCAATTCTGCTCTATTCTGTTCGGTTCTGCGCTGTTCTGTTCTATTCTGTTCTATTTTGATCTGTTCTGTTCTATTCTATTCTATTTTGTTTTGTTCTGTTTTGTTCTGTTCTGTTCTGTTCTGTTCTGCTCTGCTCTGCTCTGTTCTATTCTGTTCTGTTGTGCTCTGTTCTGTTCAGTTCTGTTCTGTTCTGTTCTGTTGTGCTCTGTTCTGTTCAGTTCTGTTCTGTTCTGTTCTGTTCAGTTCTGTTCTGTTCTGTTCTGCTCTGTTCTGTTCAGTTCAGTTCTGTTCTGTTCTGTTCAGTTCTGTTCTGTTCTGTTCTGTTCAGTTCTGTTCTGTTCTGTTCTGTTCAGTTCTGTTCTGTTCAGTTCTGTTCAGTTCTGTTCTGTTCTGTTCAGTTCTGTTCTGTTCTGTTCTGTTCTGTTCAGTTCTGTTCTGTTCTGTTCTGTTCTGTTCTGTTCTGTTCTGTTCTGTTCTGCCTGCAGGTTTGGCAGTGAAAGTACAAATTATGATATAGCTGTAGAGGGAAATGGTACGAGAGGATATAAAAGACATAAAACAAGACAGTTTGAGGCAAAATTATTAGGCGCATGCAAGTCTATTAAACTAGTAATAAAGTATTTAGAGTCTATAGTCCTGCTAAAAGCCTCATTTTTGTAGCACTGTAAAGACAACCACGGATTCTAGACAGTATGCAGACAGGCATATAGAAAATTGTCTCAGTGACAAGGAAATCGATGAATACACACAGTGATATTGATGTTACTTACCAGGTTAGCCAGGATGTAGTGGTAACTCTTTGCATTCTTGCCTTGTTCGACTATCTGGAAAACAAGGACAGAGGGCAGATAGAGAATAAAATGTCTGTGACACAACAGCAGAAGGTTGGTGTGTGTGTGTGTGTGTGTGTGTGTGTGTGTGAGGGAGAAAGCGAGAGGGGAGGGAGTTGACAGTGTCATTTCCCGGCAGTGTACCTAGTACAGTGTACCTGACCTTGCGCAGGACAGACAGTAAGTAGGCTAACAAGACATCAGAGCAAAGGACACTAAATCATAGAATATTTGTTTCACGTTCTTCCCTGTGATCCCACCTCATGAAAAAGGTGACTAACATAGCAAAGATCAGCTTTAATCTCCCTATATAAAAAGCCATCACATCAACAGATTACTCCATATAATAAATGACATCAAAAGCAGTGTGAAGAAAATTACCACTCTGGAGTCTATTACAAAAAGCTATGACTGAAATGGTGCTCTTAAAATCCCTCTCCTCTCCTCTCCTCTCCTCTCCTCTCCTCTCCTCTCCTCTCCTCTCCTCTCCTCTCCTCTCCTCTCCTCTCTTGATCTCCTCTCCTCTCCTCTCCTCTCCTCTCTTGTCCTCCTCTCCTCTCTTGTTCTCCTCTCCTCCCCTCTCTGTCTTGAGTGATGAATGGTGGTACTGTGACAGGGGCTGGTAATCGTGTCTTATCGTCATAAACAACATTTACAGCTAATTACTACTGCCTGCTCTATCTCTGGAACAAAGTGAACTGCCAAGATGTCATAGTATATCGCGTGTGCGTGTCTGTGCGCGTGTGTACGTGCACGCGTGTGTGCATGCATGTGTGCAAAATGATCATCATAGCATACTGGGCAGTCACATAAAATAGGGCAGAGTGGGTAGTACTAATTTAAAAACCATGCACCATCTTATTAATAGCCTAAGCATAGTGGATAAGAAGCTCTTTTCTTTGTCCCTGTTCACACACTGTGCATGACCTCACACATTTTTCACATGTCTTCCTCTTTGTGAGCGCGTTCCTCAGACATCATTTTCCCTTGTGGATAGTTCGGGCATTTTGTGTGTGTGTGCGTGTGTGTGCGCGCCTAATGATGCTGTAGGGCATGACAGACGGTGGCATTTGTTATTAATGGTGACCCCAGCACAAGGCAGGCCCTGCAGCCAGCCTTGGGCAAGGAAAAACTGGAGGGAAGGAGCAGAGACACACACCAACACTGACATCAATACACCCGGCACCGGCTAAAATACACATAACTGTCACAGTGGATCGTCAAATCTCAAATGGAAACGTTTTGGTTTTGAGTTGCATTTTAATTATACATGCAGATTTTAAGAGTCAATTTGAGTTGTGCCCCGGGAGAATGGGTCACTTTTTGTTTCTCTGTGGAAAAACATAGTCTGATAAATAATCCAGAGACATTCTGAGGTATTCTGTCGCAGTGAATGTTCTGCATCTAAAGGGACTACATCAGCATTCAGGGTATACAAAAAGATACCCTTAAGATACTGTCAGTGACATTATCTTAAAAGAATCTGTGTAGTGGTATGAGATGAATGAGATGAACACAGGAGCAAGTTTAGAGGGCAAAAGAGGCGGGGGTGTTGTGTGTGTGTGTGTCTGCCCGCCAAGTGTGTGTATGTGTGTGCGTGTGTATGTGTGTGTCTGGGTCTGGGTGTGTAGGCAGGGAACTGTGGAGGAAGGGAGCAGATGTGGGTGATTGATGGTGGCTGTCTGAATGGAGAACTTCTCAGGCTCAGCTCCTGTAAACTGGTGAGAACTGATGCAATAACCTTAACTGTGGACACCAGGCCATCAATAACGCTCACACCGAGCAGCCGCAGCCTTCACATACAGATGGGGACTGTGTGTGTGTGTATGTGTGTGTGTGTGTGTGTGGGTGTGTGTATTTGCGGGTGTGCGCGCGGTGCATTTGTACGTACGTCATTTACGTGCATGTGAGTGTGCGTTTTACTGGGTTTGTGTGTTTATGTGTGCATGACAGCAGGCATGTGTATGTGCATATTTTTTTTTTTCTTATAAACAATAATGTACCAAAACAGAAAAAAACTCACTGAATAAACATAATTCATACAAGTGACATCTACAAGCAAAATGAAGAAATAAAGCAGATGTCTGGATATTTTCTGTGCATGCACTTGCCTATGCATAAACTGGTTCCAGTGTGTGTGTGTGTGTGTGTGTGTGTGTGTGTCTGTATCATTAATTGCGATGCCAAGATCTTCCTTCCTCCTCCAGCAGTATAGAGGTGAGTAAGTGCTGATCCTGTCACAGCAGAATTGCCTGCTCCAAATGCCAATGCTGTGTTATTTATCTCTCCTGTCCTTGATGCTCCAGGAGACTAAACACCACAGCAGACCACCAACCGGCCTCCACTTTCCATTTATATCTCTCTTTTTCCCTCTTTCTTTCTCCCTCCTTTATTCATCTGATAAGAACCCGTACAGCCTTGTTTTGTGCCGTGCCTTTGCTAGAGAATAAATGTTTTTTTTTTCCTTTAGTTTGTCCGGCCGAGTAATGTATTTCTCTGAAGAAGTCCATTAAGGTCAAAGTACACACCAATTTGAGTGATTTCTTAAAAATTGATGTGTGCGTCTGAAAGATAAATTCACTTACCACTTTTGGAGCAGATAAATAGCACGCTGCATGGCTTTATACATTTTTCAGGCTGCAATCTTTTAGACCAAATGTATGATAGAATGCCACATAAATACATAATCCCATATCATCACAAAACAGAGAAAAGCTTTTTACCTTTTTGAGGATGCCGGTGAGCCTCTCGGTCTCGCAGTCGATGATAATCTGGCCCTCCTTCCTCTTATCCAAGTCCTGGAACACCTTCAGGAAGGAGGCCTCCGTCATGGTCTCCACATTGACCGAGGTCACCAGCCAGTTCCTCTCCGCTGCCGTATCCAGAACCTTCTGCAGCACTGACAGGCCTGGAGGGGAGAGTGGCCGGAGGTCAGGTCAAAGTCTTAGACATTAGGAGCTAAAACTGCGCGACCCAGACGAGCATCTACAGCAGAAGCTCCAAAGAGAAGCTGGGGAGATGAAGATGAATTAAGTTATGAATGACTAGTTGGTATTCATCTACTGAGAGTTATCCATGAGTATATTTTATCAGGCAGCATGCAACATAAACAAATTATGTGCTAGTTAATCTTATAGTGTGTGTAGTTATATTATGTGCTAGAAGATAAATGAATGCAACTCGCAACCAAAACAGAAAGCCTTGCAGAAACCCAAACTGCTTTTGATAAGCATATCCATCAGAATCTCCCCTGGAGCTCCAGTGATAAACACAGTGTAACGAGTGGGACAGTCCATTAACCACAGTGACACGTACAGGTGTGTTGTTCCTGCTCTTACAGCGCCGGGCTAAATAATCACCACTTTCACACTAACAAATAATCAGCCCGTGCACGATAGCAGACGGCACGATCACAACCGGCTTTACATCCTCCAAGCACCAATTACTGACAGCCCCACTCCATTACACTGTCACCAATAGGCTGCTAATGCACTGGAGCATCATGGGGAAAGAGGTGGAGCAGCCAATGGGCTGAGGGCTCGCGCTAAGACAGGAAATAAAAGGTGATTAGAGAACACATTGATCTCGGGTCCTGATTTACAATCTGACTCGCTGTTCTACTGCTTTGCTGCTGGCAGTAGACCAATCAGATTCCACTTGGGTCCGCAGCCACGATTGTTCCATAGAGTAAAAAAAAAACTTTTACCCGCAGCAGATTGGCAGCCGTTACCCAACTGAATTATTGCAATTACACAAATTAGAAATGTAAACTAACACTTGACCTAGCTGTATTTCATTTTGTGCCAGTTAGTTGGCAAACACTGGCAAAGCCACTGTGGACATACTAGACATGACCTGTTTTCCACACTGGGAGACGCTTGTTTACATGTTCAGACACTCAGGCATTTTTTATGTGCAGCTACTGAAAGGTGATGAATGTATCGGCTGAAAGATCTCTGAAATGTCTGTAGAGTGCTTTGTGGCACCTGATAAATACAAAGTGTCAAAAAATACACATCGTTAAAGAATGTGAAAGTGTCTTCCCCACAGAAACAACAACTGCCAAGGCAGTCAGAAACACAGTCACAGCCTCTGACAGATGATTGCTTGGTCTTATTATAGTGTACAGTCAGCTGTTCTCCAGGCAATTCAAGGTGCCTATCTGTCTTTGACACCAGGTCATTAAAGAAATAAAGAGATGGATGGCGTTTCACCTCTATGTATAGCCAAAGTAGATTTCGCCCCACAGAACATGGGACTGCTGTACAAAAATGATGTACAGGGGAGAATATTCAGCAGTAAAATATATACTGATACACATTACTGGAAAGGTACGTGGCAACTTATAGAACCTTTTATGGTGCCTCTTTCCATTCTGTGGTGCTCATGAGTGAATAATTGTAGTCCTTGGTGCTGACAGATTTAATAGGAGCCGTGAAATTGATGATAGACATGGGAACAGAGTGGGCAGTCAATCATGGCCGTGAGTAAGGCCAGTGGGTCCTGGGGAGAATGGACAACTGTCTTTGGGTAGAGCGGAGCGGCTAGTCCTTGTGCCAGTGGGAGGTTTCAGCACCACGGACAGCTCCATGCAATATATTCTGACCCAGCAATTTGGAAAGGAAGGCCGTGGCGTTAAAGTAGTTCCCCTTCGCCTTGCTTTCCCGTCATTCCTCCTTGCTTAATGTCCTTACTTGCTTCCTCACTTCCCTATTTGCTTATTTATATGTTCATTTGGATCCCCATTCCTCAAGGGGTGCATATAAAAAACATGAAAATCACACATGAAATAGCAGAAAATTACATACGTACATACAGTACATACATTCCTACATACAAGATTATACTAAATTAAAACAAAGATAAAAAAACAACAATACAAAACACAGTCAAACAAAAAAGTCAAACAAAAAAAAAAAATAGCAAAGTCATATTACATACCTATACAAAACACATTTCAGATTATGTTTTTGTCCTTTCTGTAGTTTGACTTTATAAACTAGGCTCCAAGATATATATATATATATATATATATATATATATATATATATATGTATACAGTATATATATATTTTTTTCTAAGTTGTTTTCTGAAGCATTTTTGTTGTTGTTTTTGCTGTGGTGACATGTGATGGAAGGGAGTTCCATGTGAACATTACTCTATTCATAACCCTTCTTTTCATGTCGATGCTCTTTGCTTTGGGTATTACAAAAACGTCCATTTGTCACATGTCAGGTTAAAGAAATATGAATGCTATTGCTGAATATAAGTTGCTCCTACAGATGGTTGGTAATTGTGACTCACAGATGTTCCCGGGGAATGTAATGAAAGAGGCAGTAAGTGTATCCTCCGGCATCAGCCAAGACAGGCTAATATGCAAACAACTTTCATTAGCTTGCTTGCTGCCATTTAAGGCCAGACGTGCAGCTCTATTTTGTATCAATTTCCGTCTTTTCAGATCTTGTTTTTGCTGCATTTGATCATACAGCTGGGCAGTGGTCAAGATGGGTTAAAAGTAGTGCTTGAATCACATTAATAATAGTTGTCCTAGATGTTAAGAATTCTCTACATCAATGAGAGAATTTCAATGTGGCTGGAGCATGTTTACGTGTTACTCCTTCCTATTTTCGTTCCTTCCTTTCTCTCTTGCTTCTCTCTCTCATTCCTCCACTTTGAAGCTATTTTTTCCTCACTTTTCTGTTTATTGTAAAATAAATGAACATTGTACACTGCACAGTGAATATTTCCTTGCTTTTTAAAATGTAGCCAGCAGACTGATGCACCCCTATAAATCAGAGCCAGCCTGACAGGGCGGCACAGAGGCCTAGCCAAGGTAAAAATGGTCCTCCAAAGGCATCCTGGAAGAGAATAATATCATAATGGAATCTGGCTGTCATAAGCGCCCCTCCGGCCAGAGGCAATACATGCAGAGCTGGGCACCAGGCAATTGAGAATAGAGAAAATAACACTTTGAGAAACCATTTCCTGAATATTGTTTATGATAGGTTTAATGGGCTATCAAATTTGTTTTCCCCTTCTCGAGCTTTTGAAAATAAAATGAGAGGCACTTTACGTTAACGGCTCCTGCGCAGTGGCACAGCAAGACAGATGTTAATTGGGAAAAACTCATTATTAAAGTTCCTGAGATAGCAGGAAAATGATCAAATCCACCTGCATGCGGTATATCACCAAGTCCTTTCTCAGTCCAAATAATGCACTCAAAATATTGATAGAAAGAAGTCAAAAATGTCAAATATAATTCTTCTTTAAGGCTTAAAATAACCCAGTAGGAAGCGTAGCTGCAGAGTAGTATCCAGGCAACAGAGGACTGCTGATATGGATTCCAACAGGCTCCATCCCACCACTCAATCACAAGAGGGTAAATGACCCTGCACACATACACACACAACACACACACACAACCCCATAGCTTCTGACTGGCTGATGAAGGGATCATGGCAGATAAAAACATCAATGGGACATGTGTAGCGCTATGGCCATCATACATCAGTAGGGCCAGAGAGCCCACTGTGAAATCTCCACTGTCACAGCTCCATGGTGCGCTCCCGCAGAGTGACAGGGGAAAGAGGCCGGCGTCTGTCTTTTAAAGCTGACTTAAGCTTGCTGCTTTCTCTCGCACTAGTAAAAACACAGGCAGATAAAGTTGCAGAAAGCCACACACATCTGTGAACACAGGCACACAAGTGAGGGAGCGTGCATATGTACACAAGTTTGCGTGTGTACAAAGCACACAGGACATACATGCATGCGCGCACACACACACAAGACACACTCTTCATGGTCATGCTCCGACGCACACAACACCTGGGACAGATGGCATGGCATTATGGGAAGGGTATAGCTGATTGGCTGGAGAGGAGTGGGAGGAGAGGGGAGCAGGAGGGGGAGAGGGGGGGACGTACAGCACACCTGGTGCTGACAGGTGTGTTGTTTTCTTTCAGCTTGCTTCTGCCAGAGTGTTATAAAGATGCTTTAATTGTATGCTAAAGTACGTTTTCTTTTTTTTGTTCCACTGACAAAGGAACCCTTTCGCTCAACACTGGTTACTTGGACTGCCGAGGACAGCTCACTGAATGGCTTAATCTTTCTTTCCCATTGTGTGATTTATCTGCTGGCCAGCGCCAGGTCAATATTTCTTTCTGTGTCCTCTGCCTGTACAAAAACGGCGGACTAGAATAAATGCTCTGATGGCTGCTCATTGCTACACAATGGCTACATTTGACCCCATTGCTGTCGCCATGGCAATATGAGGATGACTAACGGTAGTTGGTGTAACAACTGGTACTGCCTCTGACTGTGTATGGAGCAGAATTGCACTCCTCATGCGCATTAGAAAATTCCCATGGTAACACCGAAAATGTTGGTATTGAAAGATGCATAAGGATCATATTGCATTGAAGATAAGTGCTATATCTGTTTACAATAAATGATCAATTCAATCAATCAACACTGTTGCAGCAGTAGATATACCATCTATTTGAAACATCTTGGAGGTCACACACATTTGTAAGTGAGACCTCATACACTTTGTGGTTTAACTGTAAATGTCATAGAGCTCTCAGCAACATCTTATAGTACTGATGTGGCAATGCTTACAGGAGATTGGTGAATCACAGATAAAGCGCAGAGTTCATTAAAGCAAGTGCATGAAAATGAAACATGTGAGGTACCAGGTCGAAGGCTAAGCTGTTAGGTGCCTACCTGAGTCGGAGCTGTACATGTAGACGAACTTGGTCCATCCATAGTGGTCGATCACTCCCACCAGAGCGTCCTGGAGCTCAGGCCTCAGCTGGATCACAAACTGGTTGGCTGTCTCGATGGGGAAGGACGGCGTGACGAAGCAGACATGCAGCGCTCCGCAGAAGGACATGAGCATGTTGACCGTCTTCCTGTCATACAGGCCGATGATGGCGTACACACCTTTGGAGAACTGGGAGCAGACTGCCGGGGAGATAGAGAGGAGGAGGAAGGGAGAGGAGAGAAAACAGGGAGGAAGGACATGGACAACGTTAGGCTTTAAACTTTCCTGGTTCGAGGATCATGAGACATTTGCATAATTCAGGAGAACTCCTGCACAGCCGAAAGTGAAGAAGACAGTGTGTGGGAGTTTTCTTCGTGTTTTGTTTCAGTGTCTTCCTCTTGCGCCTGTCACCGAGAATACTGAGGTGTGCAAAAGCTCCACTGTTTTGCATTTTTGCATTGAAACTATCTTTGATAGAAAAAAAAGAGGAAAAGTGCTTTTCGTTATTGCTGATGTGTCAAAATGTGGAACATAATCAACTGACATTTCAATTGGAGGTATATCCATCAGACATACATGCATGCTATCAAACTACACAAAAAACCTTGATCATTATACATTGCATATGAATTTTCCTTTGAGAAAGGGAGTGTTTCATTTGCCTTTATGCCTTTTCTGTAGAGCGTTAGCATGTGCATGTAAAGCTGGCCTGTCTATCCATCTGTCTTGCCGGTCTGTCCGTCTGCCTTTGGTGAAAGGTGGAGGAGGTGGAGGCAGATTAGGAGTGGAGAGGTTAATCAATGCATCCCCAGGGTTCCATTGACATTTCACTGGCAGCAGGAGGCTGTTTCCATCTCTCATTTGGTTTCTCTTTCTCCCTCTCTCTCTTTCTCTCTCTCCCTCTCTCATTGTCTGCCTATCCCTTTGACTTCTTTCACATGCTCTATTTTCTGATAACACCTAATTTCTCTCCCCAGTATTCTATTCTAAAGGTATGTCCTCTTCATGCCTTCCACATAGCACTGTACTACTACTAGAGGAGGTATATTTGCCCTCACAGGTCTGGCCTGGGCTATTTTCTGCCATGGCAATGGGTGGGCCTTACTTTTCCCAGTATTTACCAAACAGATTGAAGTCGCTGCCTGTCCTCTTCCCCGGGCCAGCTCGCTGCTAGGAGCTGAGAGAAAGACAGAGAGGATGGCCCATACCCAAAACGCCTAACCCGTCACAGACCTGCACCCTCCAGGCAGGCACGTGTGTGTGTGTGTGTGCGTGCGTGTGTGTATATGTGTGAAATTCTGTGGTGTCACACACAAAGACACACAAACACATGCATCCTCACACAAACACACACACATATGCAGCCTCTAGTGCTCCAAAAGCTTGGTGACTCACCCTATTTAAAGCAAGCCCTGAAATAGACATTTTGCGCCTCGCCACACTGACTCAGTAATAGACCTATCTTTCCTTCATGGTCTACACACGCTCTTGCTGGTAAATGGACACACTCTCAACTATCGCTTTCCACTACCACACATTATATTACCCCCTACAATTTTCTAAGACCAATTTCAAAGGTGCCCTGTATGTTCTGCCTGGGTAAAACGTAACGAGAGCTTGTTTGACTTTTTGTCCGGTGTCCCATCACTCGACTGTATAGCAAATTACCATGTTTTGCTGAATATGAGTCATTTCTCATACCTACAGTATGTCCATCTGACAAAGAGCATGGAGCCATGTGGCACTAACCTCCCGCTGAGGGTTGGCAGGAGAACCATGTGCTTGTCTAACTCTACAAGAGCATGACACGGAATATTAGTGTAACTCAGCAGTCTCAGGTCTTGTTAGGATAACTCTCGCAGTATAGAGGAGTGACATATTGAGTGCGTGTTTGTGTGTGTGTGTGTGTGTGTGTGTGTGTGTGGGAGCAAGGGGGTGGTGGGGTTGGTGGGGGGTCATGTTAGCACCACTCCACATGTATAATGACATTGGAGGCAAGGCTCAAAGACCCAAAGTGCTCTCGAAGACCCCAGCAACACCTGTCCACCCTGGCACTCTGTGTCTCCTCACCACGGTTACAGCTGCCATGGCGGCAGGACTAAGGTTGCCGGGACAACCGTCTGTCTCTCTGGCAGGGAATACAGCAGCTCAGAGCTGATAAAGGACTTTTGGAAGTGGGAATTGTCAGTTATTGGAGATTTTGGCATAATTACATTCTCTCAAAGAATGTGATTTTGCAAAACCAACGTTTGTTTTGCAAAATCAGTTCACAAATTCTCATCAAATAATTTAAGGCTAGCAATGTGACTATTCATCATATTTCCATCGCATCACATTTCTACCACTGGTCGCGTGCTTGGAAAAAAACAAACTAAGAACAACAATTTCTAAACATTTTCATCCGTTCTCATACTTTTCCTGCGAATGAACAGCAACAGCTAAGATGATTTGCATTTGGTGTGGCCAAAGAGTTTTTGGCCGCAGGAAAGAGGGGAAAAAGTAAACTCCTGAAGGGACTGATACTAGCACAACAGGGGGAGCTGTCAGGAACAACTCATGCAGCTACTGTCTTCCCTGTTCTCTGTTTCCCGTGCCCTGCAGCTGTTCCTCTGCTTAGCATGAGCCAGATATCAAATGACAGACGCGTCTCTGCCGGCTGCACACACACAGAGGGTGTGTTTGTGACAGTTGCTGCAGCATCTGAAGTCGAGGATGATGGGGGCTGCTAGAGGGTAGCAGGCATTACTGTATCCTTCAAACTCGCCATGAATCTTTAAAGGCCCAGTTGATAATTATGGTATGATGCCTGCTACTGAAACACTCTCATCCCACTTCTGTCTTTGCATTTTTACTCTGAAATGTATAGTTTGTAATATTTTACTACAACAAATGTAGATTTTGAATTATAACGAGTAAAGAAAGTTCTGAAGAGCCACTGAAGCTTTGTCTTCTTTAACCACACACTAACCACTAACACAGTAGATGTTCAACTGGTAAATGAACAAAAGCTCAAGTAGTTCAGGCCAGTCCAGTTTGGGGCTTGAAGGTTAGAAAGGTGGGTGTGTGACAGGAGGGACACCGGTTTGAATCCCCAGACTGGCTGGGGAATCAGAGTTGGGGAAGTACATGAGTAACACTCTTTCCTCCCTCAACACCGACCGTCAATGTATAAGGTTTGACTGATATGGATTTTTGAAGACCTATACCGATATTTTTGAAGCTGCCAATAGCCAATATTTTGTGCCAATATTCAGTCATTCAATGCAAAAAATTCCAACTATGCAGTATTTCCCTTTATAATTTTGTTCTTGTCAGGGTGGAAAGGACTCTGGAACAGCATTAAGGCCATCTTGTGACACTTAATCCCATACTAATGAACCCACTGAAACATACTAATGAAAATCTTTCATGGTTAGCAACTGTCAAGGCAGGGTGACCCATCCATATTCAATGGCAAAGAATCTCTGGGATAGATTACTGCCTTTAAATGAAGAATTAATTTACAAAATATATTATTGAAGATTAAAATGAATAAATAAAATGTGTAAAGAAAATATTGCACTGCAGGTTTTATAGACTGTTTTCATGTCGCTGTGGTCAGGGAGGAACCTCCATTTTATCCGTGTGGGACCACATGACTGGTCGATATCCAATATTGTTATCCGATATCCGATATTTAATAACAGGCCAATATTGGCAAACTGATATACTGGTCTAAGATACATCAAGGTGCCCCTGAGTAGGGAACTGAGCCCCCAGCTACTCCATTGAAGCTACTCAGTAGCAAATTGTACAAGACTATATTAGGGCGACTCCTAGCTGTGGGCATGTGAATATAATCCCCCCCTTCCCCTGAAACTAGCCTAATGTGTTTTTTTTGTTTGTTTGGTTTTATTCCGTAGCTCTGCATTCTTAATAGGTTGAAAAAACAATATAAATGAATTGAATTGTTCCGAGTGCAGTCTGGTTCCCGAAATATATATATATATATATATATATTTTATGAGGTGTTTTTCGGGGACACAGAACCGGGTTTGCAAGCATCAATATAAGGAAGGACTTTTGAGTGCGCACACTGCCTAATGCATTCTCACAGACAGCCCATTAAACACAAGCAGTCTGAACTAATGGAGGTACTGTGTCCACACACAAACCACAAAATCTGACATGCATAAATTCTGTTGGGACATTAAACATATTACATACTTTCACAAGCACACACAGACACAGTCAGACAATCACATACACACAAAGAAACACGGGGCTTCTCCTATCACTCCACTCCCAGGACTTGCATGCTATTATTCTCTGCAACATTAAGGTTGGCAGTGCTGAGGGGATTTCACAGCAGCGGGAAGCCGGGTCCAGCTGGAGGGAGCATACTGATTGGAGGGTTCTTGTGCAGCCATCCATAAAAGTCCCTTCTAATAGACCCCCACTACTGGGCCCTGGCATGTCAGGTGACTCCACAAAATAGGACATCAGATTAGTTTGCTCAGCTGAATTCTACCATAATTTATTGTTTACTACTAATGAACTCTGTTGCTGTTATACAGCTGTTCCTGCAGCAGACCACTGACTGAATATTTGAGTGAGTGACTATGAGAGGCATCAGGTACGTACTGCATATCGTTCTCACTTGCATGCGATGTTGTCAGGATCAGTATATTTTTGACTGTGTTCTGTGGAACTCCAAAGGAATCTGAGGATATTGTTTTCCGATGGTGTGAAATCATATTCCTTTCCTTTGGGCACTAATAAACAAAAACTATGGAATGGAACAGTGAGCAGGTATATCCAACCCAGCTCTTTTCAATCTCTCTATACCTCTACCAGATTGGCTCCCAGAGTCACACACCACCTTAATATAGTGGGCTACACTCAGGCTACTGGGTTTATGTTACCCATCCAATGTCACCTTCCCACCACCAGACCACAGCTATCAGACTGCTGCCTGCTGCCATCAATATTGGTTGTAAAATGCGACCAAACATGGAAAAACAAGGATATTGTAATTGTTTTTCATAGATTATTGATCTTTGCATTCATTGCTTTAAAATAGTGTGTGACATTATATGGGTGAAAAAAAACTTTAAAAAAAAATGTTTATTACAAAAAATGCATTCAGACATCAAACTTCTTCTAATGTAAAATGGTTCTCCTCTAAAGTTAAAGGAGGCTGGGTTCACGGTCTTTGGTCATAAATCTAACAGGGCAAATGTCCAAAGGTTATTTAAGCATGAAATAATGCTGTCATATAAATCTGTAGATGGATGATCCTATGAACTATGTAGACATGAAAATTTGGACCGGCACACAGTTAATCCCCTTAACTGGATGATGGCCTGCTATCGTAAGTGCAAGGTATGGTGTTTTTTTCCCACGTTTTCTTTGAGGTTCCATTTGGAGAGATGAGAGAGATGAGAGTGCAGAGGCTGCAGTCACATCATGCAGTAACATACACCGCAAGGGTGAAGGGTCACTCAATCAAACACAGGGCACTGCGAAGGGGGATAAACACATTTGACACTAGACACTGTAAGACGCACACAATCCTCCTCCTCCACTCAGCCACCCATGGCTAATAACTGTCAGACGATGTGTGTAATAAAAACGGAGAGCAAGATGTGGTCCCTCTGGTCCTATCCATCTTCCAGATAGCTAATCAGCTATGTTAATGAGAGGTCTGACAACAGGTCGATACAGTATTCACACACACACACAGGCATGACTCGGGCACACACGCTCTCTGCACTCAACAAAGCAGCCTCGTCTCAATGAAAAAGCCTCGCTAAGCCCCGTGTGTCTCGCTCGTTCTGACAAGAAAGCGTCTCACACACACGGCCCCTGCTTGTGAAGAATCCCTCAGGTGATGGGTGGGGGTGGCCAACTCGCCGAGCCCTCCAACACAGCATGACTCACACAGTGCAATCAATCTCCTTCTGTGCAGAGGACAGGGACCCAGGGGACCGAAACGTAGCACCGCTGTGGATCTGCATGAAAATCTCAAGACATGGCTGAGTAGGAGGGTGTGAGTGTGAGCTATTTTCCCTGGGAGCTCCTGGAAACTATTTGAAATCCATTCTAGAGAGAAAATGATTCATACCGAGGACTATGTCTGGTCCGTCATAATGATAAGATGAAAATATATTATTTCAGCCTTGCATTATCTGTCATGAACACTCAAGAAATGCAAAATGGTTTGTGAGTTTGGAGGTGTTCTCACTACGGGGGCTGGGCTTTGCCTCACTGCCTCCCTGCCTCCCCGGAGCACCCATATGCCCCTTGGGGAGTTGCGCTCCGGAGAGGTGCGCTCGCTGTTCCCTGGCATAAACAGCTTTAGCGCCTCATGCTCATGGGAGATTTACTGCCAGTGAAAGAGCAATAAAACAGTGTTTATGTCACTGTTCCCGTTGTGTGTGGCAAAAAGAAAGAGGGATAATAGCAGAGAGAGGGGAAAGAAAGACAGTAGGTGAGGCAAAGAGGAAGGAGCAAAGACGGAGAACAGAAAAATAGAAAGAAAAGAAGGGAGACGGGAAGAGAACCACAGAGACACCAGGCTCTTTCGGGAATAGCTGACCAGCAGACTGTTCTCACATTAATGTCAGGGAGCAGTGGATACTCATGAGAGATTACATTAGTCTAAACGGGGGCAACAGCAGGTTAATAAGGACGAGCTAAAAGGCATACGTGTCTTCAAAATGTGGGTGAGGGCAGAAAGAAGGCAGAGCGCGTCGCCGAAGAGGAAGAGCAACAGAAGCATTAGGCTCTGTTAGAGAGGGAGAGAGCGCATGATAGGAAGACTGCTGCGAACAAAGAGAGCAGATGCCAGCCTAGCAGTGGGAAACACAAGGACCACACGGTGAACTCTAGATTTCTCCCGTTTCCTCTTAGTGATAAAACAATGGCATGGCGTCGCCTCATTAACCGGGTAATCGAGAGTGTGAGAGCACTCCCCTCAGCTCCTATAACAACTCTCTCTTCCTATGTCTCTCTCTCTCGCTCGCTCTCTCACACACGAGGCCATCGCCTCTCTTCCTCGCTGTTTCTCGCCACGCTTCCAATCTGGTGGGTTGTGGAGCCCTGCGGCCCGCTGAATAAATGCTTACCTGGGCAGCGGGTCAGAACCTGGCCCGGACCAGCTCCTGTCGGGGGGTACGGGAACTCCAATTAGCTCCTTCACAATCATCCCTTCGCAATTATCTCTCCATCTGCGTATCGGTGTCGACAGGTGTAGGGGGACGGTCCCGCTCACAATATATATTTCATTTCTCTGACAGAAGAAGTGGTGCAGGAGGAAACGAGGAAGGAAACGTGCATGCTAATTCATTAGGAGATGTTCTAGAAATTTACACTGGATCTGAATAGATGTGAATGTCAGTGCAGCCACTGGGAAATCAAATGTCCACAGTAGACCTGAACAGATTCTATGAGGCTTTAAAGCAATATTCCACTTAGTTTTAACATGGGGGTTATTTGGCACTTGACTGCCATGAAAACCAGAATATAAACTACTCACCAAGATCGGATGCAGCTGGGACGAGTTTGTAGCATTTGTAGCGTTTGATTGAGGCCATGGAAATAGCCTGAAAACTTACATTTAACACACTTGTGAACAGATTCAACAACATATCCTGCTTTTAAGACAATAAAGCAGTCATTCTTGGTTTACACTAAAACTAGTATTTAAAAATAAAAGTAGGTCTCCCAAACAGGAACTATCTCTCCTAAATCATATCCCTCTGCTATGTTTTCTTCTATCAATAAAAATGCTATTTGGCGAAATTATGTTCTAAAATGTTGGACCAACAGTCAATTGAAAATCACAGTAGCGGGATCTGTTGCTGAATCTGTTCACCAACGTGTTAAATGTCAGTTTTCAGGCTATTTCCGCGGCCTCAATCAAATGAATGGGAAGTAAAAATCTGAACGCTACAAACTCATCCCCGCTGCATCCGATCTTGGTGAGTAGTTTATATTCTGGTTTTCATGGCGGTCAAGTTTCTAATAACCCCCATGTTAAAACTAAGTGGAATATTGCTTTAAGTACAGCCAGAAATGCAGTTTTCATTTTGTTATAAGTAGCATCTAGTCAAGAACAAAACCACAGCAATACTATGAGCTGTATGGGTAATGCTCCTAATATATTAGTGTTCTTGTGTCTTGTTTTTGTGCTCCCACCTTCAGCTAGTGTAGCAGTTCTAGTGTCATGGCAGAGCAGTCATTTAGTGTTGCAAACATCTGCGCGATTGTGTGGATGACAAGAGCTGTCTTGTGCTGTCACTGTGTAAGAGCAGTGGGGCTGTGTCGCACAATGTTACACTGCTTAAGAAGCTTGTAGGCTTTGTTCCTCATTAAAGTACACAGGAGATGCATGACAAAGAGGGACTGTGTGTCTGTCTCTGCCGCAAAAACATGACAGCTGCCATCATCCCCGCGCTCGTCCCCCTACCCCGCAGCACAAACCCTGGCCCTCGTCCCTAAACATATTGTATTCTAATGAGAGTCACCACTGCCAGCCCCGCACTTCTCAGCTCGGACCTCCGTGTCCCAGCCGCTATTTCCTCCAGAGATGACAGATTTGTTTTAAATACTTGGTAAGCTTGTCTGAATACAGAGAAGGATTCAGAGCAGGCTTTGAAAGACAATGAGGAAAACAATGCGAAACAGTGGACACAGCCATCAGTAATGCGTGTGTGTGTGTGTGTGTGTGTGTGTGTGTATGAAGTGGGTGTATGTGTTTTGCGAATAGTATGGAAGACTGGTTTCTCCTCACCGCCACAGAATTCTGATGCACCTCACGGTTACCCTCAGATGATGGTCAAATCAGAGGGTGAAGCGATCAAATGACAGGCCGCTTATTTTCTCTTTCATAACCATCTCTCTGTCCCTTCTTCCCACCTTGACCCTCCCCCATGTGCACTTTCTCTCTCCGTGTTTCCTTTGCACGCACAACAGACACACAGACAATCTCTATCCTCCTTCTGCTCCGTACTCTATCACTATGCTGCTTGGGGAGCAGTTTGGGATGATCTACATTGATTGCTATGGGCCATTCTCCATCCCTAGCGCTCCTGAGCAAAAAATCCAAGTCTCCACATTCATCAAACCAACACCTGCCAGACTCCAGCCCAGGAGGGCCACAGTCAGTTTTTTCCCATTCTCTTTGTTTTCTCCTTGACAAATAACTGTCATGTCCCTGACAGTCCAGAGGGACCAGTGATCTGCTATTCGTCGGCCTTTTTCCGATATCACATTGAACACTCGGTAATCCCATTGAATACACAGGCACTGTGGAACTCGGTCGCCACAGCTGTACCCCAATGACTGACACAGTAGCTACACAATAAAATACAACACCCCAGAGCCTGATCGACACAAGCCACCGGGTCTGAAATTGCAGCTTAACCTCCACCCCCACCCTTCCCCGCTTCACACTTACATCCCAGCTGAGACTCTCCTTTCTGGGGCGTTGTTTTCCCCTGGAGGGGGTAGTGGTGGAGGAAGTCGGGGTGTATAAAGAAACATAGAAATAAAAGTCTCCCGGAGACAGGCATTTCTTTCTTCAGTTTCCCCAGGCAAACCCTAATAGTGAGCTGAGTATTTTTACTTAACAGCAGCAGTTCCACTCTCTTTTTTCCATGAGGTTATTATTACATATTTATGCTCATAACTCCATGGAGTGATAGCTTTGGATGTGCTGCATTGAATAATACATAAAATGCATCTGCTGAAGCTCTGTCTCTTGTTAGCTATTGTGTGTGTGTGTGTGTGTGTGTGTGTGTGTGTGTGTGTGTGTGTGTGACCACAGAATTTCACAATTCAATCTCACATGCTCACATACATTCCTTCTATTTACTACAGTCAGAGCAAGAGAAGAGGACTTGAACCAGGTGGGCATTGCATTTGAACAAGCCCACACATGAAAAAAGACGTGCAGTGAACACATCCATTGACATGTATATCACTCGTGCCGATATTATCAATAACTGCTAATAGACAATTACATAATCATCCATTCAAATCCATGAAAAGCATATAACTATCTACAACAAGTCTCGCTGCCATTGATGCCATTATACATCCAACAATGCATGACTTGATTTACCATCACTGTCCCACCACCCTTGGACTTGACCCCTACCTGTGCAGTCCTTCTGTGACACAGTAGAGCTACATTCATCCTGTCATCTGCTAGTAATTCATATCTGTCCTCTAGGCCTGCCCAGGGGGGAAGCACCCCGCTCTCCTCTCGTCTATCCTGTATTGATCGGCTGGACGGGCCTCTGTGCGGTGCTCAGTTCATTGATCAAGGCCGACTGAGAGATCCTCTTCCAGTCCTCTTTAACGGACCCTCAGAGACCCGGGGAAATACTGCTGCCTACGCTGGAGTGACAACACAAATTGTCCTCTTCATGGATCCTAATTAGCCTTAATGAAAGGTTTATTATTGGCATGGTGGAGCTGGACACAAAATCAAATGCAAGCTGGTTGCTCAACGATAAAAACATGCAGTATATAATTCAAACATTCTATAATTGTGTTGCTAGGGTACCACATCCTGCAGTCTTTTTTATAAGAACAATTTCACTTCTCCTGTGGACGACATTGCCAAAAATAGCCGAAGCTTAGCCCAAATCTTACCACACACATGTATGATATCAAAGAGAAAAGTAGATAATATAGGCATGAGCCTGCAGGGGATTTGACATGAAGCTAGCTATTCAGTGACGTCCTTATTATAAACCAAGTCAATAGCAGATTATGGTAATGTGATATCTAACTGAGGGGAACAGTGACTAATATTCTCCATGTACACAGCATCCCTTGCAGTTATTTTTACCCACTGGAAACATGTAAAATGAGCAAGTTCAGCAAGCTCTTCCACTGAACATGTGTGCGCACACAGGCGCACAGAGGCATATAAACACAAAGACAGCCACGTTCCTGATATAATAACTGAAAAAAGATGAATACAGGTGTACCACCAGTTTATTACTTCGCTTGTGTGTGTGTGTGAGAGCAAGAAAGAGGGAAAGCGAAAGGCAAATTAGCTCTGACACCCAGCGTGTCTCTAAGTTGCCTTGTAGTATCATGTTATGCCTGCGCCACTGCGATCATTATTACTGCACTACACTGTTTCCCTCTCCTCTTTCTGTCTCTCTCTTCCTCTTTGTTTCTCTTTCACCTTTGCCCTAGTCCACCCAACCCCCCCCCCACCCACCCCCAACCTCTCCCTGCCTCCTTTAGGCAGGTGCCAGGGAGTGCGTGTGTGGTGTGAGCATGTGAGTGTGTGTGTGATGGGAGGGGTTGGCCCTGGAGGAAGTGGCTGGTCATAAGAGCCAGCTGATGAGTATCGGCCTCATCCGGAGCTCCATTCATCCCCATGCACAAGGGCCCATTCACCCACTGCTTTTCACACTCATGGACCCCAAGAGCCTCGGTCACATTCCCACCACACACTCACTCACACGCTTACAGAGGTGAACTGTCACTCACTCAAGACATCCTACACAGATGCCAGAACGGGCAAACCAGACGCAGACACACACACGCACACACACACACACACACACACACACCTCCACACAACACAGGCGTACTATACAGAAGCCCAGGAATAGCCTGCCTTTCTCATCTGAGTCACTATAAACAGGCCCTGGAGCCCTTTTTTTCCATACAAGCATATCTCTATACCCTCTGCTTGGAGATACTATTTTAGAACAAGTGACACACAGCAGGAAGAGGTGTCATTTTCATCTTTTCTTTCTCCCCTCTGCTGTGAATCTTTCTGACATGCTTGTACCAACAGCCCACCATCATACCCACGGACTGCGCTGATATGCGTGACAACGATGAAGCAAAGATGTCAAATTTGATGGGATCTCGTTGAGGATAGCGAGGGGTGACTGTTTTGGAGGGAGCACACAAAGGACAATCTGTGGATATGCTGTAGCGGTGGCAGTGACTGGATCAGGTAAAGGTTTAGTAAAACCACCAGCCTGGTCCTGAAATGTCTTGGACAAAGAGGACTGAGGAAATAACCAGATGCAGTTCTATTCATGTTACTGGATAACTTGCAGATCTGCACAATCAGTCATTGTGGTTATTTTATCTATTTTGCAAAAGATCTGCTTTCAAACTTAACCTGATATTGTTAACCGGTTTATCTGTTTTGGTTGTGAAAATTATATTAACAAAAAACACAGGAAACATAGCTAATCGAACAGCAGATACACGGTTGTATGTTGGGCATTTGGTTCCATGGTTAGATCATGTTTCTAAACCGCCGTGCCGTTCTTACACAACCTATGCTGCTGTCTCTCCACTGGGTATACGCTGTGACTAAGACATTAATGCAGCTCCCCGTCCCTCCTGCTGCTATGGGCTCCATGTTTGATCCACTGGCTAGATCCCTGGAAACGCTCAGCAGCAGCCTGACCCTCATATTCACATCACATTCACTTCCGAGCATAGGACCGTCTCATTAATAAGGGCACGTTGGGAGTGTTTACATTTCATTACACCGCCCAGCTGACTCCCTGGCCTGAATGGGAAGGGGGTGGGATGGGTAGCTGGGTGATACTTGGGGTAGTGGTGCTGGCTGTCAGTGGCTGGAGGTTGTTCTGGTTTATATAGATCTCACTGTTTTGTTTTTGTTTTTTAGGATCTTTCTGGGAAAAAACACACTATATAGCCAACTCTGTACAGGATGAGCAACTGAAAATCATTTAAAGAGAGATAAAAGGAGGTGGTTTTATGGACTTAACAGGTAATACGATTATGCTACATAATACAAAGGTACAGAGATATCAGCACTTAACTCTGTTAGACTAGAGTGAATCAGACAATTTCTTTTTAGCAAGTGTTCAACGTTCAGCAGCAGCCTGTTAACTGAGCTAAACATTGATTGTCTAATCTGCTCCTGTGCCGTTGCACATAATGCTTTACTTCCAGTTCTAAGCTCATAACTGAATCCCCCAAGAACTGCTGCAACCATATTAGACCTCTGAATGAGAATGTCATTATGCTTGTATTTTCTTTTAATAGCTTTATCCTTCTTTCCTCTTCTTTGTTTATTCTCTGAGCTATCTGAAAGTGCATGACAATTAAGTGGAAATCGAATAAAGACCATTTTTAAATTCCGGACAACAACACGGTAATCGATGTCTGAAAAACACTAATCAAATGTATGCTACTGAACAATGTCACACACCTGGCAAAGAGGCAGGAAGGCCTAGTTGTCGAAGGATATCTCCTGGATATGTTCAACTTCACCACTGAGTGTGAGTAGGCCAAACGCAAATTAAGTGGAGGCGAGGATGGAATGAGAAAAACACTGTTGAAAAAAGCCCAAGGGCACACTAATCTTGTCAGAACAGAAAGGAGGCACAGGTGCAGAGTTTAACACGGAAAAATTAGACTGGCATCTCTCCTTCTAAAGCTCAGAAAGGAAGGCCCTTTCTGGTTTGTCTGGCATGTCATTAATGTCACACACTGTCATCCACAGGGGAAAGGCATCTTTACTGCTTAGACCTGCGACTCAATATAATGATTTTTAGTCTTTCCAATTAACCATAAATCCGGTATCTGTTTACCGCCCTGCTATGAGTGTCTTCACCAAAAATGTTCACAATTATTCCTCAAACAATAACGAATTAAATATCCTCTCAGACGTGTTCGTGATATATAAATTCATATGTAGACTAATAATAAATACGTATTCTTTATTTACGCATTCTAGGGAAAGTTGAAATATTTAAAGTGTATGTGCGTGCGTGCCTGAGTGAGTGTGCGTGTGTGTGTGTGTGTGTGTGTGTGTGCGTGTGTGTTTGGGGAGGGGAGATCTTAATAAAGAGTGTGCTGCCAGAAAAGGATAATCGGATTGTGATCCGTGGCTAATTAGAAATGCTTTTAGAGATGTTTTCCCTCTTTGTTCACGTCGTCTGAAAGCCTTGATCTGCGCTCAGGCTCTTTGTTGTCTACCTTGGTTAAAAGGAGGGTATGCGCACTGGGACCAGCGGCAGTCGTTCAAATTCATATAGCTGTAAAAAGGGGATGATATATGACTGTATGGTTTCTATGGCTGCAGAGCATGGGTTTGTCAAATCAGTTCTCTGCCCTATAGCTTACCCAAAGCGCAAAATCACTCAGGCGATGCAGATGAAGGCACAGAGAAGTCCTCCTCGCTCCCACGCAACAGTTAATAGCAAGATAACCTACTAACACATGCGATTTTTTACAGCAGGCCTATAATATCTGCGATTACATACGCGTGTTTTGTACACATGGACTCTCAAGCAAACGCTCTTTAGGGAGAAAATCAACAGATTGAGGGGAGGGAAACAAATAATAAACAAAATGCTTTCAGATCGGGGGGGGGGGGGGGGGGGGGGGGGGGATCAGTTTTGAGTGAAATAACACTTACAGGCATATGTCATGGAGAAGCTATTCCCCATCTTAACCATATCCACCTGCGGCACCAGTTTGGGGATGTCCTGGTGGTGCGACAGGGCGAACCGAAAAACCTCATATTCGTGCGATTCGGTTGGGAACAATCCTCCTGTGAAGTACAAGGAATCAAGTGTTAATGCTGAACATACTGGACCCGAGGGCAAACCGAGTAAAATGACCGAGCGTTACTTTATCAAACAAATCAAAGAAAGGGACGCCAGGTAAACTTGAATTAGGTGGATTTAGTGCTGCGAGGGAAACAAAAAAAAAAAAAAAAAAAAAAGGTTTTACGCGTGTGCGCCATTCTCACCTATATTGATGTTACTTGGGAAACTTGAGCTTGAACCCAAGCACATCCCCAGTAAACTGGTGTAGAGGATGGTGAAGCTTCGCTGCATATTTCCTTTTGCATTGGCGAAGGGAAAAAGAGCCGAAATCCAAGCATAGGTCTGTCCGTGGTCGAAGTTAAATCCCCCGCTCCTCCTCCACTCCTATCGCCTCCCGCTACAGCAGCATTTACATCGACATCGATTCAACGGCGAGACAATAGTCGTAATGGTGAGAGGAGCTCTGCACTGGCACCTTTCTCTCTCCTCTTTCCCTCTCTCTGCTGATGCTCTCTTGTCCTTGGCTGCTGTTGTATGAGACGGAGAGAGTGACTTCAGCATGAGCCGCACTGCAAAAAATGTCCATCACGACAGGCGATTTGGTCTCATTGTCAGTCTTAAAAATCTCATTTTTACTGCAAACAAGGGATTATTTTTTATTTATGGGGCGAGATGATTCCACTTGTTCACAATGCAATTTCAGTTGTTTCAGGGATCTTCAAGAAACAAGTGTGAATATCTTGAAACAAGGCAAAATGAGGCAGATCGCTCTTCTGATATCAAGAAAATGACGCTTGATTCAGAAGAAAATCGCGAAACAAGTTGATTCGCATCGGAAACAAGTTAAATTGTGTCTCCCCTTTGGAAGGTGACTTCACTTTTGTAAAGAAAAATAACGTTTTCAGACTCTACACTAGACTAAATGACTTGCGAGGTGAATATTTTTTGCAGTGTTCAGCTGTAAACCTCAGAGCGCACCCACAAGTCGTTTTGGAGACGCACAGGGATTTCATGGATACCCCTTCACTCTCCTGCACTGCAACAAACATCCATCTTAATACTCATGCACAACATCTTTTTTCTTATATATGTGTAGCCTATTTTCCTTTTTTCCTTTTTTTCTGGTTCCTCAAACATCGCCAAGAGAATTCTAGTGATACTCAATTCTAAACTGTCATACACAGAAAGCAAGCTCTGTTTCGCATGTTGTGGTCTTCATATTGTAGGCCCTAATGTTACCTTGTAAGTATGGAGGGCATCCCTTTAGCTAGTCCAAGTAGCTGTAAGTGCAGTAGTAATACAGATAGACAGGGTTCAGCAAGCCAAAGTAACTGTATTTGTTTTAATAATACAGATAGACAGAGTTAACAGAGTTCAATAGAAACAAATGCTACAGTTGTACATTCCAACATCTTGGATTTCTGTGACAGCAGCACAACAATTCAAAGATCCTTGTTTATTTGTTATCATAGCAGCCAAATACTGCATGCTGCCTCAGAGCAATTTAGAGCCAAGTGGAGTAGCCTACAGATGAATTCTCATAGAGATACATTTGAATGAAAAAGGCTAGAAAGGGAATCTTTATGTTTTTGACTTTTGGACATGTAAATGTCATTGCACTGTGAATATAATCCTAATCTGTCCTAAAAAGTTTGGAACGCTGAAACAAAGGTTATGACTGGAAATTCAAGTTGAAGTTACGATCTGCACTTTAACCTTACTGTGTAATTTCACATTCAAAGTAATAAGAATATGAAGCCGAAACAAATGGTACACCTACCATTAGGCACAGCAGGGGCGCAAAGTTACTGCAATCCAAGCTAGAAAGGAATCCACACATTTTATTCCTATTAACTTGGACAGTTCAATGCAATGTTTTGAACACGAACAACTATCTCCCACTGCTAGGAACTAAAGAGCCAAGTCTGATCTCTGACTTTATCAAAAGACATTTTCATGTGCAGCTTCACTGGAAACATTTCATACAAACAGGCTTGACCAGGAAATGTATCCATATGCCATGAAAACACACAGGAGACTGACATCATGTCCACAAATTGTCCCCCAATTCATTTTCATTTTTACACCTCCAGAGGGTCTTGATGTCATCTCAGACTAGACAGAATGTCTCATGTATACAAATTAACCAAATTCCAAAATCATGGGAATAATGTGGTTTTTGTTTTAGGATGGAAGCACAGTTTTGAGGAACTTGACCGATTATTTCCATCTAAAGGGACTCAAAGGGAAAAGGTTTGCCATACAAAACCATGAACTGCTGGGCCTACTTTTCACAAATGTCCATGAAAGGACATTATAGTGAACATGTACTTTTACCTTTTAAGGCTGATGTTCAATGTTAAGTCCATTTTCCAGAGTGCACTCTCTCCCTTACAATTTTTTTTTGGTAACCTGTAGCTAGAGGGAATCCATAGATGTCCTACATTTGACCTATTTCTACATTTTGAAATGAGTCTTGTAGCAGATAAGAAACAAGCTTTTTATTATCACTTGGCCCAACTGATTTCTGCGTCTACACATAAAATTTGCTTACTAAGCACCTTATTCTAATCCATTTCATAGGATCAACTTTCAGGCCGTACAACAGAGGATGTTAGCGATTGGTGAGAAGAGCTGTCTGAGGCGGGACGTCCGACTTCAGATTGGGGTAAGAGTTTTGGGAAAAAACTGACTGAGCTAGTCACATTAGCATTCGGATTAGTATTTTTTTGTTTGTGTCATTTTGGCAAACGTCACAGACACGCCTACTCTTGCCCTGTTCATCCAATGAGGGCTTTCTCAATGTGCACATTAATTAAAAAATGCTCAAATGCATTTGGACATGAACTACTTAATTCACCAAACGGTGTTTTTTTTGTAATGCTTTATTAGGTGAGGCTGACCACATGTCTCCTCCATGGATTACATCACTACACTTAGTCAGAAATTAGTATTTAATATTGTTTGGAGCTGAATGAAAGCAAATGGTGTCTAGAAGTTGGTAAATAAGTGACTTGATAACGGTTTCTCTGATAATAGCTTGCAAAAATCCACAGGAATGTTTAGAAGGGAGAGAGGACACCCTGCAAAATGGGCGTAACATTCACTGTGGTCAGAATTATCCATTCAATTGGCTTACATTTATTATCAAATAATGTAACATTTTAGAATCGTGACTGTGAATAGAGGACTTTTACTTAGTACCTAAGTACCTAAGTATTCTCCCTGCCACACGCAGCGCAGGACTGGCAAGCAGCCGATAAGGGGGGTTACGATATGAACCGCTATCGAAGCCTTTACAGACAGCAACAGTCAATTATTTCCCGAGGAAAAGGTGCATGCCCCCGTGCTTTTGTACACAGTGAAAAATTAACCAACACCTGTGATATTCACATGGGATTGATTGCAAACCACATTATGGTGCGATGCCCCGGTGCTTGTTTGGAAAATGAAGTGGTAAATCCTGCCTTTGACACAATTAGGATTAGGGATGAGCTCATTTATCAGACCAAGGCAGGGTACTTTCTCTAGTTAATGGTAAAATCACTTTCCCCCAGTTATTGTTTCCACAACATGAAGGAGGGCATTAACATATTTTCTCCAAGAAAATGAAATTTAGAAGATTAGAGGCTTATGCTGAAATAGATTTCCAGTGTTTCCAATTTAACAGAAACGTTTCTGATAAAAAACTATGTCAGACTACTTCTGGTCACAGCGCTCCACACACTTTCGCCATAGAAAATGAGGGAAGTAAAAGGTTATCCAATTTATGAATGATGGATGTTCTGTAAATACAGACAGAATGGTCAATTTGCCTCGCCTTTGTTCAGAATGATGAGGGGTTAGCTCCAACCAGAACGGTTAAGCAGGCTTTCGATACAATATTTCAGTCTTTTCTTACATTTTCTAGATAAGTGGCATTTTATTCCCTGTGGGAAAAAACACATTTGATTTATGCATATTTATCCTGCATGTTTCATAGTGTTTATTTTAGTGTTTGGATGTGTGTATGTGTGTGTGTGTGTGTGTGTGTGTGTGTGTGTGTGTGTGAGTGTGTGTGTATGTGTGGGTTTGCGTGTGTGTGTCCCATGTGTAATGAGTGCCATGCAATCTCTTTAAAATCCTGATTAATGCAAATAGATCTTAGAATAGCATTAGTAACGATGACTAAATATTCTATGGCACTAAGTAGAGGAACAACAATCACAGAGGTAATAGCTTGTTGTTCTAACTTTAATATATCTCAGCCAGCAGACAGAGGCTGCATAACGGAATGAAGAGAATACACTCGCGTTTTGTTCCTAAAGATGTCTGTGTCACAGTTCATAATGTGAGTGTCTGTCTGGGAGTTTTTAATAGAAGTCTATGTCAAGATTATAATGAGTCTAATCCGTCAAAATCTGGTGGTTCCACTCCAGCTTAAGTAAGAAAAAAATAAAAGATCCCCAGTATGTTATTCCTGTAATTGAGCCACAGTACTTGTGCTGTCAAGCTGTATGTTATACTGCTGAATACAATACTATGAAGTGTGTTTTTCCAGAAGGGACACAGGAACCAACATGCCAACAAGTAGATGTGGATTAGCACAAAAAAAATAAAATAAAAAATCAAATGTCATATAAAAGTCATCCTGCCATATATCTCTCTCTAGGGAGCACAGAAGGGACTGACAGTGAAAATAATTTAGAGCTGGGCCATATGGCTAAAATGTCATATCACAATATATGTTGTGGCGGTATACTGATATTTGATGGTACTTTATGAAATGCACATAACTCAAGGAAAAGAAAGAGTGAATTTACAAGCATCACCTCCATTCAGATTATTTACTCACTATACTTTACTTATCAAAACGGGGAAATAGATCTGTTAGAAGTAGAAATAGATCAGAACTGCATTTTGAATTCAGATAGGCTGGAAATGATTAGTTTCCATCTCTAAGTAAAACTGTTCAAGAAGATGTGAGTACAGCCAAAATTTAGATTAGAAATTTCACCAACCCCTGTGATAGTTTCCAGTCCATTTGCCACTGAGAATGAAATATCAAAGAAAGGAGAATAGGCCAATTGGCCATGCTATTGTTTCCTATTCCGTTTCTAACAAACCATTTACTGTACAGAAAAGGAGCCACAGTGAGACACAATTTTTAAAGCGACAGTCTATAAAATTCTCTTCCTTTCTCTCTGAATCTGATCAAACTTCATGTCACACACAAATCAGTAATGGATTCTGATGGTTTTGGCTTGTTACCCGCTTTGTCTGCAGACTTGATTACAGCACTTGTTGACTGACACACAGACATTCTGAAAGTACATCGGCCTTGGACAAATGCCTGGCAGTAGCGCTGAATCGATAGAAGGCTGACTGGCCTGGACTGAATGCATGCTTGATTTCTACTCTGTGCCTTAATTGGGATGAGTTATTGACGTGCGGCTTAATTAGTCGCCCCAGTAATTGATTTAGCAGGCCTGTCCAGAGTGGAAGCATGCCTTTTAGGAGAAGAAGAGCGCGACTTCGTTTGAGAACACCCACAATCTCAAAGTTGTTTGGGAGTTCACGTGCCATGTGTTTGAACAAAGAATCTGACGGATTACTCCTTATGGCAATTTACGCTAAGCAAATTACTGAGAAAAGCATTTCAGCTGGTCACCTTTTATCTTTTTATCATTCAGCCTCATATACTCAGAGCTGCTGTTTATATATAAAGGGCACACCGAATCTGATAGTGCCAATTATCCAATAGACATTCACTATAAAGAGAAAAAAAACATTAATTGGTGTGGGGAATAAACACCCTGTTTTCCTGTCTATGCTTTCATTGCTATTCAGATGCTCTCTCTTCCTCTCTCTCTCTCTCTCTCTCTCCCTCTCTCTCTATCTACCTCTCTCTCATATGCTACCTGCATAATTGCCTTTCCTCTCCACTGGCCGCGGGGGAAGTGGAGCTCTCACAACGTTACCGTGGTAATACTGATTGATGGAGTCGATACTTGTGCGGTTCCAGAACATCGAGCATCGCCGCACACAGACATGACAAATTTCAGGGAACAAATTATAATGGCTAGCCTCATGATTAATCCCCTCTGGGGAAATGGAAATATTGTGAATACCTGTGAACTCATGGAGGACACAGAGCTGTACAATAGGACTATAGACTCCTGGGGTTCTGGGATCCACCGCCTCGCTGTGCGGACACAAGGGAGGGATGACGGAGGGGGGAATGTATGGCTGGTGCTGACTAACAATGTGTGAAAGGAAATACATGATAATTCATCCAAATTTCAAATGTACATTTTTGACACAAAATATGATCTAGAAATTTGTCAGGCAGTGCCCATTTGCTTAAAAATTGTTTTCACTAATCACTAATTTCCCTGATCAATAGGAAATCATTGGGAGCGCTCAGCAAATAGTGGAATAATCACATTGTAGCCGTCACACTCTTGTTATGATGATTCAATGTTATGAAGATTGTGTACCACTGCAAAAAATACAACTATCTGTGACATATCAGTCTTTATGTCCACTGACAATGCCCCATACCGCTTGATAACGCTACGCTCAAACATTTTGGATGCTACCTGGGTATGGAAATGGGTGTAGGCAAATTTGATGATATAGGGCCTTTAAGTTTTTTCTGAAATGTTTTTTCTGGTCGGACAGGTGGAGCTTGGAAAGGAATGTTTCATGAACAGACATCAATGAAATGGACACCTGCCATTCTATTCATTAACGCTCGCTCCGGACACCTGACATTTCCAAAAAAGTGGATTTTTTAATGCTCACCCTCCTACAATCCTCCACAAAATTTCTACGCCTGCTTTCATTCAAATGAATAGAGTGTCACCCACCTGTGATCTCTGCTGTTCAATGGAGATTCACTCAAAGAACAGCAGCCCTTTTCCTATTGCCATAAAGCGATCTCCCTTTATGCTGTAAAACAATCCAGCAGATGTTTTGTGATGATAGATGTAAAGATGTAAAATGCAGTGTAGAGTCAGGTAGAGGCTGCCAATCTTCTCAGTAATGACCTTGTTTGTTTACGGTAATTATACTAATGTCTCCAAATGAATGTGGTAATGACTAATTGATGTTAGAATGCTACACATAGCACCTTTAATAAACAAATTTGAAAGAAATTGAGTGATTTATTTTGTCCTTTTACACCTTTATTGGTGGTGGCAGCGGTGGTGGTGGAGGTGTGCGTGTGTGTGTGTGTGTGTGAGTGTGTGTGTGTGTGTGTGTGTGCGTGTGTATAGGTAGTCAGTGGTAGACAGTGTTACATAAGATCTGATGTAGCCTATGGTGGGTTGCTTTCAGGTTTGTGAAAAGTAGGCCCAACAGTCATTTAAATTACACTTTCATAAGTGGCTAATTACGCTATAAATACACCATAACCTCAATATTGTACATTTCAGTATCATTACCTATCCTAAATTAATTATCATTAGCCTGCAGTTATAGATCTAGTTATGTTAATTACTGGTCAATTTATATGAAAATCCTAAATTAACACTAACTTAACCTGAATTATTCAATGTTTTCTTTCACCTTACTGTTTCCTTATAGATACATATACCAATACTGACCTGTAAATATCATTTAAATTATCATATTATGATTCTAAATAATCAATATTTTATGTCTCCAGTATGGTTTCAGAAAAACAAACTTACTTTAGGCTTTATAACTGCTCTCTGATGCAAAGTATGCACTCGGTATTGTCTCATTTGAGTTTCTTTACAAGTAGTAAATGATCAAGCTATTTACTATATATTTTTCTTTAGCTTTATTTATTGCACATTACTGTATTCTTATGGTGAGATTAGTGATAAATTTCAGGTCAATGAGCTATACAAAGTAAATTTGCGGCCTGTAAATTGATACGTTACCCAACTGTCTCACAGCCTAATAATTTTGAATATTATGCCTGTCGTCTCTGTATGAATGTTCTGCCTCCGCTAACAAGCATTTAGGATCAATCAAAACAAATTAACATTTCGCACCGCTAACAGGGTCATCCCAAATGAGATTAGACACGCTTACAGGGACGGTCAAAGAAAATAAATAAATGATTAGCGGGACCTCGAGCTGTCAATCTGCTGTCCGCTATTTATTGGTGAACTGGTATCAAGAGAACCAGGCGCAAGTGTTTGACAATAAGTGGGAATAGCTATAGATATAACTGGAGGCTTGGCCATTTCAGTCTAATAAAAATCTATTTTTGTACTGGAGTTTTATGGAGTTAGAGGATAGATTCATAGTGAAAGACACAGTGCAAGAGACCGGGAAGACTGTTGACATTATTTCTGAGACAGTGGACCTTATTTATTACTCACAGCTGGTATCAGTGGCCTGAGGGTGAAAGAGTGGAAGACTTGAGACTTCCACACAAACCTTGAAAACTTTCATAAAAAAGGAAAAACTAAAAAAACTTTTGGATGCGCTGTAATTAATTAATGTTCTAATCATAAAATCCCTCTAAAACCTTTGAGGCTGGTTTGAGTAACCAGCCTCCGTCTCTCTCTTTCTCTCTGATATACAGACACACACACAAACACACACACACACACACAAATACACAGGGTTCAATATCATGGCTCATGTGTTGCAGTAGACTTTACAGGCTTTCGGAGTTGACAGCTCCTTCCCATGAAAGCAACCACGCATCACACATTTGCCCAGGGAAATCAGTGCCGGTCCAATCAATTTGGACGTGTACGCGTGTGTGTATGTGTGTGTGTGTGTGTGTGTGTGTGTGTGTGTGTTAGTGTATATCATTCCCGCCACAGCTGCACAGGGCACTTCCTGCTCGTTAAATCAGCAGCTCTAATGATCTCAATCGCTGCCTGATGCAATCTGGCTAACTCAATAGAAGGAGAGAAAGACTAAGGAGAGCGGGAGAGGAGGGGAGTAGAGCAGAGGTGGAAAGGTCAGCGGAGAAGGCAAGGAGGAGAGGCGAGAGGACAGTCGATACACAGCAGAAGTGGAGACTTTTAACCAAGCAGGCAGTCACAACTCTCTACTCTCTCTCTCTCATCCTCTCTCACACACTCCCACACTCACACAAACTTAATCCATATCAGCATTCCATTCAGTTCTTAGCGAGAGTCCTGGGTAATCAGAGTAAACACTTCATCATTCCCCCAAAACGTGGCTCCTAGTCAAACCAAGTGGAAAAATCAGACCAGCTCGTTGCCTGTTAAACATTGAAACCTCTCTTCTGTGCGCATCTGTCTGCTTTGATCACACGGTGCAACTGTTTACAGCAACAGAGAAACAGCATTCCCCCCGGGTGGCGCGTGGTTTGGTTGGGCAGTTATGATTCGGTGGTGAGCTGGATACATAGCTGACTGCTGTTATTGCTGCCGCAGCCCGGTCTGCTTCGGCCGTGCAGAGCAAACGAGTGTGAGTAATACAGGTGAACATGCCCACTGTTACTGGGTCAACAATCCAGGTCAAACACGCACACACACACATTCAAACACACACGCGCCGGGCTGTCCACTTTCTCATATCTGTCACAACTAAGCAAGTACTCTAGCATAACAGTACTCCAGTTTCAATACGCTATATCACTATACTCTCCGTTCCATTTTGAATAGGGACTCTATGGAAAAGGGTCCTGGTGGATTTGTTCGGAACTGGGCCATGTTGCTTCAACACCAAGCATCACCATGTTTAAAATAGTACGGTTGTACCAATGCAATTAAGCCAGTTCTATTGTTAAAAGCACAACATTTGTATATATATGTATGCGAGTGCGTACACACACACAAAAGACATCAGGAGATTTGCAGCTATGTCGTAATATGTATAAACATCAAATTACTAGCATTACTGTGCAAAATGGGAAAAAAATTATAATTCTACCCTTGAATATCCTGTGCTACTCACACAGATATCACAGGTTTAAACTAGAGTGCACCCAATGGAGTTCTCCCATGACGTGGTGAGTCCGAAATATTGCGAAATGTAAATTATGAAGCGGCTACAGGTTAGCGGGGAACAGCAGCATTGGGATTTGTTTGGAACAAACAAGAGAAGAAAGGTGGCTCGGCCCTCAAAGTCACTAGAAAAGAGTCTGGGAGTTTGTGAAGGTCACAGCACATGCAGGCTGCTGAGAAATCAATTTCCTTTTGAGCTAAAACATCCCTTGTGTTTTATTGACCCATATCTTTCAAGTCACTAACCCTATTCTCTAGTCACCCCAAGTGCCTTAGTGACTAAAATGGAGAGCAGCAAGACCCCATTGACTGAGGTAGACCAGTACACCTACGTCCATGTCTGTGTGTATGCGGGTGGGTGGATGTGTATGTGTGTGTGTGTGTGTGTGTGTGTGTGTGTGTGTGTGTGTGTGTGATGGAACTGAGTGTGATTACACAGATAACCTCTATTACCTCCCTCTTTTACACTATTGGGCATTAGTGTAAGCATGCATATTGTATTTGGACATGAACCCGAATGCACATGCTTAGACATGTGTGTTCACAGTGTGGATGTGTGTTTTGTGTGCGTGTGTGTGTGTGTATGGGTGTATGTGTGTGTGCGTGCATGTGTGGAGCCTGTGAGTGTCTCAGAAAGCTGCGAGTGCTGTGGTAGCTGCATTCGTGGTTCGCTTTGAAGGACCGGGAAGGAGGGATGGGAAGCCAATCTGTTCCTCTGCAGATTAACTCTCTCATTCCAGCCCCCTCTTTTCTCCAAAACACCCACTATCTCCAGTGTCTGTCCTTCCCCACCCCTCCCCCCTCCCCACCTCCCTCTGCCTTCATCACTCCCTCCAATTTCTCCCTTATTGCTTCGGTATACTCTCTCTGTCGCTCTCTCCGTCAATCAGGCTGCCAGGGCTCCTGTGTATTTGTGTGAGAGCGATGAATCTATAGCAGCGGAGGAGGAGAGAGAGCCACCCCGTCTTGTGTGTGTGTGTGTGTGTCTTGTGTATAGCCTGGGCTTCAAAAGCCTTTCTCTGCAATGGGAGCGGTGCGAGAGACACTGAGGGACGGGCAGGGACGGTGCCAGCGGTGAGTCCGAGGCCACAGGCCACGCTGAGGAGAGACAGAGACATGCGCTGCTTTTTTGGCCCAGTCCCGGTGAGAAAGGAGCCCACTTTTCATTTCATTCACCGACTCCGCCTCGGCAGCAGTATTCAGAAGGGATGGGAACCGACTGGAAGAGGAAAACATTGTTTCCTGTCCAATTAGCCAAGCATCCAGCCGCTTCCTGTCTATTCTCTGAGTGTGTGTGTGTGTGTGTGTGTGTGTGTGTGTTTTCTTCAACAGAGAGCAGGGAAAGAGTGATTAGAGAGACAGAGAGAGAGAATCCTCATTCTCTCTCTCTGTGAAGGAAAGACCTCATGACCATTGGGACTGCTTCACACCCTCTCCAATGGTGTGACTGGAACAACGAGGCTGTTGGAGAGAGAAAGGGAGTGAATAAATCAAGAGTGTTAAAGAAGGGCGAAATATGAATAGAGCAACCTTGGATGGCAGAGGTGGTGGTGGATGGAGAAAGGGAAAACCCTCTGTAGTTCTACTGCCACTCCCACACATTGCTTTTTTTTGTTTTTAAGTTTTATAGTAAGTCTCTTCTTCTATAATTGAATTCTGTGGTCAATAATCCAAAAGGGGAAGAGACAGGGAGAGAGAGGGAGTTTGGACAGGTTGGGGGAAAGGTAGATAGTGCAGTGTAATGGGAGGTTTGGTGAGGGGAGGAGAGGAGAGGAGGAGAGGAGAGGTGTAGAAAACAGTGAGGGTGCGAGCACTCTGTGTGCTTTCATTAGCACTCCAAATGCTAATGAATAAGTTCATAGCTTTGAAGATGCAGCCATGTTAAATATGCATGGGCTGTCCAACACAGTGCATAGACTGGGAGAAAGGGGTGAGAGAGGAGGGATTAGGATGGAAGGATGGTAAAGGAGGTAGAGAGAAGAAGAGAAGGAAAGAGAGGAGCTGGTTAAGTGCTCTCCTCTCGCTCTAATGTGACATGATTTCTTTGTAATAGCCAGATGAAGCACAAAACATCCTGGTGGATATACTTAAGAAAACTGATGAAACGCGAATTGCTGCCTTAATTGTTGCAAATAAGAGTTAGCATGACTTTTCACAGTATTCTCCTCTCCTCTCTTCCCCGCAGGGACAGATGCAGAGTCAGTCATTAGTGTTAAGTCAAAAGACATTAAGCCAAGAGGCTTGTGGTGCAGTAATGACCCGGCAGTTTGAAGTGACGACAACAGCAACTATGGACAAATCTCAATGGAAAAACTGCCTCATATTCTTTCCCCTGCAGGAAGGAAAAGAGTGGTTTGGGGAAGCACTAGACAGACTAACATCTCTCATACACAAACACACACACACAAACACAGATAGAGAGAGAAAGACAGAGAGAGAGAGGGAGAGTAAGGGACGGGGAATTTAGAATGATAGATGAGAGATGCTCAGGCTTGAAAAGAATGGGCTATATGTTTGATTAACATTGTACAGACATTAAGGTAATGAAAAATGATACAGTTCATCTGCATTTTTTACACGTTTGACGCCCCTCATTATGTGTGATGTGGTGATGTTTGAACTTTGCGATACAAATTGAATAAATGCAAGTGTAATGCATGTTAATTGACCATTGGAATATGCTGGTCGTTAACAGGTTAATGGCTTTCCATTAATACCTCCGGAAAAATGACGAGGGACTCAGGAGCTTCCTCAATTTGATTTCCTATTAATATGTATGAGAAAACCTATGTGAGAGAGGTGATGTGAAGACGCATTATCAGAGTTGAGCGGAGATGGCAAAGCTTAAAGAGGAAGTGACCATACTATAAATGGTCTCACCGCTGATACATACAGCAGGGCGGGTAAGAGAGGAAGGAAGGAAGGAAGGAAGCAAGGACAGAAGGAACAAAGGAGGGACAAAAGTAAGAAAAGGGGCTAAAACAAGCACAGATCCTGTACAGACCCATGGTGCGTAAGCACTGCGACACAGTTCAATGACCTAATTCCATAACGTTACTTAAATACCAGAAGGTAATAACGTTACCTACCATTAAAGTTTACTAACACAGGCAAGTTTGGAGCAAATTGTGGACTGTTAAGTTTCACTTTTGTTTTCACACCGGGATTGAGTACAATGCTCTGCTGGTCTGTGCATCTCCAAATGACAAACATGACGTCGATTTAGATCAATTTCTATACACTGACCAACTTGATTTTGTGCCTCTGTATGGGAAACACTGCATCTCACGGTCAAAAACGCCCTCTAGAGGCCATCTGACGAAGCGCATCATCTCACTAAGTGTTACCTGACTGACTGACTGACTGACTGACTGACTGACTGACTGACTGACCTGAATTTGCCTCATGATGCCCTCGGCTGCGCCCTGGGGAAAAAAAGGCATGCAGATTCCAAGACGTGGAAAGGTGACTGCTGAAATGTGCTGATGGCAAGCATGGGAACCAGAGCAGCCAGGGAAGTTGGATAAAAGGTTTAAAAAACTGGAAGTGAAATTTGCATACATACGTAGGAAGTGGGAGCAAAATAAGACCCTTCGTTTAAGCACAAATCCTGTGGAACGTGTCGTTCTGCTCGGGGAATACTTTGATGTCAGAAATGCAGCGCTTGCTATCATGTTTTCTATGTAAATGATAACAACATCAGAGCATCTACTTTTTCCATACATTGATATGGATGTTAATGACCGGCTATTTGTCTACTCACAGTTGACAGCATTAAAGCACATTACCTCTCCATCTGTACTGCTGCTCCCTGTGTTATGAATTATGCTGTTTAAATGGGTTCCCTGCTTTAGTAGAGCTCTGGGCAGGGTCTGTAGAGAGGCATCTAATGGCAGCTAAATGAATTCATGCCCAGATAAGACGTAGGCTGCAAACACAGCAAAGCAACAACAGCTGTCAGAGATAGAGATGGGAGGGCAAAGAGATGGAGACAGAAAGAAGGGAGCGAAATAGGAGGAGAGGGGAGAGAGGGAAAGGGAACAGAGCTGGGGAGAAGCACAAAGATGGAGAAACAAATGGAGTGTGTGAGAGAAAATGAGCAGAAGCCATGCTGCGCTGCCTATCTAGCCTCTCTACAAGTGAGGAGGTGTGTGGGAGAGAGGAGAAGAGAGAGTGACATTAGTTGTGAATGTATTGATTGCAACAGTGTGTATTGTTCTCTAAGTCAAGAGACTAAAGCAAATCAACGAGGTGGATGTGATGGATGCTATTTGGCGCGAGTTTGATTTATCTCCTGCTTACATTTGGAAGCTGATATTCAGCTTGACAGTGGAAACACAGATAGATACATTTTTCCACGTGCTGTAGGGCCTTCGACTCTGCCACCATTGCTGGTGTCACAGTCTGTTAGGTCTAATAGGAGGAAGGAGGAGAGCAAGACAAAAAGCAAGATGAAATCCCTTCATTTCTTCCTAGAAAGATGTGTACTGTGCTAAATTGCAGTTGATATACAGACATGCTTTAGCCCGGAGCGAGCGGAGGTTTAAGAATGAATATATGCCAGAGGGAGAGAAAGGGAGGTGCAACATGTACCAACACATGATGGGGGGGGTTGGCAGAGATGGAGGGGAGGGTGGGAAAATCACACATCTATGATGGATGAGAGGTGGAGAGAGGGTTGCAGACTGTCAGATGTTCCCTTTATCGCTCGTATGCGTTTTCGATGTAAAGAGTGCGGGAAGGTCGGAAGGAGGGAGGGGGGCAGGAGGGGTGAAGAGGGAAGAGAGGGAGGGAGTGGTGGAATAAGAAGAGAGGGGGAGAGGAGGAGATGCTATCACAGTGCTACCTGGCAGAGTGTTGCCAGCACCTCTGCTCATCTTTAATGAGGCCAGGAGGAACATTATGCAGATGAGTCTTAATGGAGCGTGGACTGCAGCCCCAAAGCAGGGTCGCTGATCACTACATCTCCCCCTTCCTCCTCTTTGTCTCCCTTCTAGGCCCCCCCCCCCACCCCATCCCCCCTTTCTCCTTCCTCCTCATCCGACAATCTATCCGTGTCCTTATCTTCCCTCTACTTGTTTTTCATTTTCTCTTTACCGTACCTGCCTTCCCCTACTTCCTAATCTTCCCTAACTCATCCTGTGTTTGTTTCTCCACCTCCTCCTCCTCCTCCTCCTCCTCCTCCTCCTCATCATCCCATTCTCCTTTCAGAACGCTAGACTGTGTCATCGATCTCCACTTCAGACATCCTGGCTGATCAGAAGATGAATAGGGCCCTCATGATGTAAAGATGAGATTCGGTGCAGAAGCGCGCTTTAAAAACGGCGTCTGATGAGCAAAAGGGGAAAGAGGGAGAGATAGAGAGAAAGGGCGGAATCGAGAGAAAAGGAGCGACGCAGGTTTCAATGTGTCTCAGATAGAATTTCGAGGGCCATTCCTGAATGATGGTTCATCAAGCCTCGTTTCGCACGTCATATCTAATTGCTTTTAGATCTGTGGAAACTGCAGTTCTCTTTTAAGCTGTTGGAGGAGGGGGGGGTGTGTGTGTGTTTCCTCGCCATTTCTCTTGGGTGTTGGTGTCATTGCTGTAGCTTGGATGAGCACTCTTAACTACAGAGGGATAAGCTCACTGGGCCTCAGAGGACAGGCGCCACCGTACAACCAGGAGAAGATATGAGAGCAGAGAGAGGGATAAAGGCAATGCATTTTATATTCACAGAAATATTGAATGCATAAGTCACTGTCATCAGAGACAATAGCAAACGCAAAACGAATGAATATGCATTGCTTCGCATAGGCAGACACACGCACAAACATACACACACACACACACAAAAACAAACAATCATCAGGCAAACACCCCATAGCTGACAAAAAGAGAACTTCCTCATTCAGCTGCTGGTACGGAGCACGACAAAAAACAGACATTTCAGCTGTGCATGGAGCCAGGAATCGTTCACTGGCCATATCTTGAAGCCGTAAAAAACATCACAACTGCTACAACAAAACAGTCTTTGCCTCATTGCATGTGCTGTGATAATAGCTGAGAGCTGGTTATTATAGAGGCCTGGTGAGAGCAGATGGGATAGATTCCTGGGCTATCTCCTCTCCACAAGCTCATTATTTTATGCGTTACCTTTTCTTCCATTCTCCCACCACAAGCTTTTATTGTTATGGCCCAACCCCCCCTCCCCCTCCCCCAACCCTCCCCCCCCTCACCTCCCTGCCTTTAAAGTGACAGATGAATGTTCACTGGTTATTTGGACATGATGGATAAAAACATGCGCCGTGCCTTTCAGGAGATGCAAAACAGACAGAGGCATTCCTATTTCTCGAGCATTTTAACTTCATAATGCCTTCTCCTTGCTTTGTTGCATGAATGTAAAATATTTCCCACATATTTTGTGTATGTCATGGACGGTATACTCTTGCCCTTGTCCTTCCTCGTGCTTATCTTCAGAAGCCATACATTCACATTGAGTAATGCTGGTTTAATTACAATACCCCCCAAAGCCCTGAAGTAATTCTTCACAAATGAATACACCTAGTGGGGTGTAAAGCATCAGGGTGGGGGGAAAATGTAGCAAGAGCTAAGTGTTCAGTAATGTACTGGAGACTCATAAACATGTGCATTTTATTCATTTTATGCTACAAAATGGAACATTTCTTGTTGAGGTAATAATGAATCTGCACATTATATATGCAATGACCTTAGTGGTGGATTGTCTGTCTCACTCTGAGATGTTTTCCTCATTACAAATCATTGGCAAATCCTACATCAAAAGGCTGTGGCATGCTAGGCGGCTCTGGTCTCAACAGAGGTGAAGAGGATCCTTGGTGGTTGTGGATAAACATCGTGATTGTATCTGTCTCCTGTCTTTGCAGCCCTCCTGGCTTAAGATTCCCACCCTATGAATTATTCATAGCCTGCTGAATCATTTGTTGGTTGACAGAGAGTAATGAGGCTGACACACACCAGGATTATGAATTTCTTAATAGGAGTCATCTCACTATTTTCTGCTGTCTTAGTTCCCCTTGTTTTACTGTGTCGGCTAGTGGCAAGCGTTGAATGCATGAATTTCAAGAGGAGGAGGCAAATGCATCTTTTGATACAATGATCTTCAAATTTTTGGATGGAAGCACCGTCTGAAGGAAGGGGGGAGGGGGGTGGGGGTGGGGTGGGGGGGGTGGGGGGGCATCCTGAGGGTTGTTCAGTCCTGTTTGTTTACACATGGACCATTCAGCAGCTGGTGTCAGAACATGTGCAACGCATAACAAACATACGACTGCTTTCATATGAATATGGATTCTTGTCCACTGATAATTCAGAGGGAAACTGTGCCAGTTCGCTAGTGCATTTGTGCAGAAGAAACCACTCAGATGGTTACCCTACTGAAAAAAACACAGATTCTGCTTGTGTTATGCTGCGTTCATGTTGTGGCCTGAAAAAAGCCATACCGGTTAGTCAGTTAACAGCAAATTGCCTTCTCGTTGCCATGGTGATTTTGATAAACAATAGGTTCAACCAATCAATGTGCACTGGTACAATAAAAACAATGTGTTGAACACCATTGTGTGACTGTTCATTTTCAATACTTCATTTCAGTTCACAATGTTGAATAGGTTATAGTTAGCGCAAATTTTGAAATATGATTCCCACTTTAATTGGCAAGCAGGGAATTATAATAGCCCAGCCAAACCTAAATTTGGCATTACATCTTTTACTGACAGAAAATGTCTTGCTTATTCACTTCTGGAGACAAGAACAGCATGGGTTGTCGTCGCTGCTATCGCCTGTAGAAGGCAAAAGAAAACAATAAACTTCCAGTTTGCCGTCTGCCGCGTACCACGACAATGTGAATGGAGGTAGGGGTGAGAGGTGAGAAATCCCTCTGACATCAGGCACAGATATGACACATGTAAGCACATGTATGAACACTATGTTCCAAAGTGCATTGGCACATGCACACACACACACACAAACAGATTTCTCCCAGACCATTTGTGCGTACCTGATCCAGTGCCAACCAACAGCACAGATTATCACATCAACAGAAGTAGGTCATCATTTAGGACTCGCCACTGGGCAATTTAGAGATTCTTGCATTTTTCTTGGTCTGTGTGCATTGTGAGTTCCTTAATCTGGAGAAAGAAGATAAAAGAGATTTTGTAAATAAAAAATAAATGTCTAACTTGTAACGTGAATGTTTTCCATTTCTATGGTGGGTGAACTAGAAAAATGTCCAGGTTCCTTCTATTCAGAGGTTTTACAAATGTGAGTGGGAAGAATATATACTGTTTCCTGACAGCATTGTCTCTGCCATGTCTCTGCCAAAAGCTTTTAGCCTGTAAATGCACTTGTTAGTGCTGTTCTGTAACACACATATACAAACACACACACACACACACACACACACACACACACGCACACACACACACACACGCACACAAAACTGTCATGGTCATGTTTATTATGTTCCACTTTGTCCCTAAGAGTGCTTCATCTTCTACTGATCAATGTCTGTTGTGTGCTTGTTTTGACATACAACGCTGACACTGTCCTTTATAGATGTTCCACTTGGAAAAAAGATAGCATTCATCTAATAGATGGTTGCAGTCCAATAATAATTCATAGATGACATCTATGAATTATTATTGGACTGCAACCAGAGTGGCAGACAGTTGTCTTGTCTAGAAGTAAACACAATGTTTAATAGGCAGATCTTCCTTCCTCTCCTCAGTGGCAGTTACCCCCTGTTATGTAGTCTCACCCAGCATGGAAAACCTATTCTTCAAAAGAATACAGTATAATCCGAGGGAGAGAAAACCTCTTTTGAAGATATGGGTTTAGTAACATACACACACACACACCCGCACACACACACGCACACACATACTCTCTCTCTCTCTTTTCTTTATTTCTCTCTGTCTCTCTCTCTCCCTCTGTGTCGGCAGTCAGTCTGCTGTTTAGATAAGCTGATGTATAAATTCCCCCTAGCCTCTCATCATGGCGGGAGGCTGGTTGCCTTATCAAGGTCAGGAGAGTGCGCTGCAACACTTACAGCCTTTTATCGGCACTTTATCACAGTGCGGAGGAAGATGAGGAAACAGGCCTATGGGCTAGAATTCAATGGAGAAGCTTAATAAGCCCCATACTGTTTTTGATGACAGACCATGAGGAAGTTTAATGGTGCTTGGGCCGAAGCTCTTACCGCACAACAGACCTGAGGATCATTAGACTCTAAGCTTTAACTCCTAATCCCCTCCTTCTAGCATGGACTAGCCTTGCTAGCTAACCTTATAGCTATGCCTGCTCCTAAGCAAATCCTCAACCTTGACTTGGCTTCGTCTGTTTTTACAAGAGTCTATCCCAAGGCTTAGCCTTGCCCTGCACTTCAAACATCAAAAGCAACATTCTCACTCTGTCTTGAAGCGAAAATTCAATTCAGAGACACACAAACACTCACATAAGATGCTTGATGTGCAGGGACACTCAAATCATTTTACTTTCCAAATCAGAACAAAAAACAGCTACCAGAGGCCCCAACCCCAGAGTTGAGCTGAGCAAGGAACAGTTAATGGCATTAAACATGGAAGGCATTGGCTGTAATTGCTGCTTTTACAGAGCTGAAGAACAGTTTGGGGTGGTTAGTGTAATGGAAATTAAAAACAAAACTGTTTCCTTTGATGTCTATCTTCCAAGCTTGACAGCAGGGAGTGAAGGTTAAAGCCCAGTGAGCAGAGACTTCCAACAACCTGGAGGCTCTTTAAAAATCAAGCACCCAAGAAACAAAGAAACACAACACCAATCAAGACAAAAAGGATATAATTCCTTGTTACATTTTACAAAAGCAGCACAGCTTTTTGAAGGAAATAAGCCCAATGTGTTCAATAGGAGGTCAATGTTTGTAAGGCTGGGGTGATTCATTTTTGAGAAATGCTTTGACTATATTGCCATGCAGTAATTGCTGTATTAGTATTGTTGTTATTGGCATCATCATCATTATCATCATTGACATCATCATCATCATCATTATCATCATTGACATCATCATCATCATCATCATTATCATCATTACTGTCATCATCATCATCAGTATTAACACCATCAATGCTACTTCTCCACTTTGAAAATGTACTTAATTACTGCCAATTAATTGATTGAACCACTGGATGTCTTGATCTTTCTCCATTAGTAGCCTGAGGCTGAGCGCCAGCCCTCAGTACTAATGTGGCCTGAATGCGGTGGATATATCGTGGATCCATGTCTGTAAAGTGTTAGGGTTGAGGCAGTCCAAGTGATTGATACAGGTCACTGGGCCTGGCAATTGGGAACATGACTGACAGTCGGGGATCAGTATGACCCATAAAGGGTTAAACCCAATAAAGTCTGGGTTTCACGTCAAAATTGCGACATGAATCCTAGCACGGTAATTTTGAAAACAACTGTTAAGGGAAGGCTCTCTGTTGTCTATACTGAAGTCATTCTTGTATGAACCACAATACACTTATGAGAAGATTTTGCAAAGGAGACAAGAATGAGCTGCCACCACGAGCCAAGCAAATCCCTGCAGTGGCAGTCTCACTTAGCAGTTTTTGCTGTCCCAGGGCAGAAGATTTATCTCGGATAGCGCAAATCACTATTCTCGTGGGTGGCGCTGAACCGGTGATGCGGTGACCTTTCCAAAATAGTGTTGGGGAGAATGTTGTTATAGAACTAGCAACAGTAGCAGTTGTCCATCATAAACTTAGCGTTCTGCTGCTAGCTGGATGGCTAGCTTTGTCGTTGTTGCGCATTGTAGGGGGATTTTGAAAGAAGTAACACACAGCGTAGAGCGAAAGGGGAGGGAGCCAGCCAAAAATCACCGGAGCCTATGGGAGGATTATCAAAGCAGCCAACATCCACTAAGCTAGACTACCCCAGGGGAAGAGTCACTGGGACGGACGGCTGGAGAGGCTCGGGCTAACAGTGACTGGTGGTGCATGTGTGGATATTGCACAGCCATGCCCACAGAGATTTAGAGTATGCTGCAACAAATGGGACTGTCAAGTTTTTGCCTGAACTCATGGCTGTTGAAGAAAAGGGATCATTGTGTTACTCAACATCCAAGTTTTGATATACACATGGACAGTGGTGTTTTAGAAACTTTCCTTTGCCAACAGGATAAACTGGTGAAAGAGAACGACATCAGCTAGACTGAATGGCTGAACGACTAAGAAAGTCCTGTCAACTGGCCAAACTAACCTGACAAATATGATACAGGAACATTAGCAATAATGTATTATCTGGCCCATGGGCCATGCATGTCTGTAAATGGACACACTTTGTTATGCTTTGTTTAAGACAATCATTTTTTCCTGTTCCTTTTTAGCTAACTTTGTGCTATGCAAACAGTGTTTTTCTTTCCTTTACTGCCTCAGATGGCCACACACCTTTTGTGAATTCTATATAATCCATTGTGTGTGTGTGTGTGTGCGTGACCACAGAATTTCACAATGCAATCTCACATGCTCATGCACATTTCCTCTATTTACTCCAGTCAGAGCAAGACACTACGCTCATGAGAGGAGATTAACCAGATGGGTGCTGCATTTGAACAAGCCTACACGTGGGAAACCATGTACTACCTTTAACAAAGCCATTTCCTTGTATATCTGTCCTGCCAAGATTATCATCATTATTTGCTTCACCAAAGACAAGACTGTTTTCAGGTGCAGTGTGTGTGCATGTGTGCTGTGTTTGAAGACTGAGCTGCTTGTGCTCACAATAAGACCGTGATGTTCAGTCTTTCTCCACCGCAGCCTCCTCTGCAGAGGGACCTGTAAGAGCAGCATCGCTACAAATCACAATGACATAGATGACGAGTTTTTAAAAGCTCCTATAAATCTGAGACTACACCAGGGGCGTCTGCAATGAGACTGATGTGTGTGTGTTTGTCTGTGTGTGTGTGTGTGTGTGATAGAGAGAGACAGGAAATGATTTTGTTGCTGTTTATGCATGAGTAAATATGCATATGCCATGGATTTCCTCAAAACAAAACAACACAAAATAAAACACCCCTCAATTGTCTTTCATTTTCTCAAAAAAAAAAAAAGTGGCCCAGTCTCAAGCGGCTTGGAAGCTTGAAGCTTCCCTGGTTTCAATATTCTTTTTGTTAATACTCCACGCCTGATCCTATGTATTGCCCCATAATGATTCAGTTTGACTTTAAATTCCACTCATCCCAGCAGGCTACAGTAGTTTTGTTGCGTTACTGTGAAGCAATGGTGCTGAAGGTGCATACTTCAATTAGCGTGGCGGCGACAGGTTCCAAGTGATGCCGGTTAAGTTCATAGGTTCAGGCAAACAGTCCTTATCTCCAGCTGCCAGCTGGACGTGGCAGAAATAACTCAATTTAATATCCATGGCTGCTGCGTGATAATGGCCCCACTCCTGTCACGATGGGAGACTTCTCCCCCCTTTAACCCTGCAGCTCCTCTTCTGTTCTCCAACCTGCCGACGCTTAGCCGGAGGAGGTAAAATTCGCATTGCCTGTTCTCTCCTGTTCTCGCCCTATCAGTCATAACATATCAATCATAACCTTTCCAATGCTTACATTTACTTTGTATTCCTTTCCTGGTTTGCCTTAAAACAATTATGAACTTACACGGATGTTTCCTTTGAATCTGGTGGACTCCATTACATCACCTCACTACAAGTGCCATGCAGCCATATCTCAAAGTCATGCTGGTGCTCCAACAATTGGAGTTTTGGAGAAGTTTTCATTCAGAAAGGCTACCAGGATGCAACTTTCCAGGGAGAGTGGCAGCTTGGTGACTCATAGCCAATCTCAGCCAATCATACAGGCCAACTCAATCACTCCTAGCCAATTTTTTACACATGACAAGTCTACCCTACTTTTTGTGGCTCAACTTGTCAAACTTCCCTAGTTTTTTGAAACAGAGTAAAAGAAAGGCTGCGGCCAAACTGAAATCCCACCCTGAGCTTGAATGTCACCCATTATTGTTGTTGGTCAAGAAGAAAAATACACAATTTCAACACATAAAAGTACCAAAAAAGGACCGTGGTTAGCTGATCCACTAATACTGGCACAGTGCAAGACGGATGTTCTCAGTGCAGCAAATGATAGTCGTAAAACTGCTCCCTTCCTTTCTTCTCTGGTTAACTTTATTGTTGTGATTGCTTCGGGCTTTCTCTGACTGTATTTCTTGGAAAAATACATATAGCACTGGTAAAGCCTCACAGGCGATGCAGTTTACTTGTAACCATTCCTCAAGCAGAGTATGAATCAATGATCTAATGTACCAATCACAATCACACATGATGCATCCCTTTCCTTTTATCTCTAGGGTAACTCTCAATGTACACTTATTCGGTCATTTATCATGTGTGGGCCACAAAGCAATCTCCCCCTGGTCTACATGTAGATGAACGGCTGAACTCAGAGCTGCTCCAGAGACGCCACTTGACCAGAACTAATCTCTGCTCATCACTGATGAGATTGGGCCGAGGAATAAATCATGATAATCAGGATAAGGCAGGGGTGAATAATTTCTATGTAAACTGTAGAAACGCTGATTGTGTACCCCTCTGTTGTTCTGCTCTATGACTGGGAGCAAGCAGTGGGATATTAATTGGGTCTATGTAGCCATCTTCCTCTTCTCTCTCTCTCTTTCTCTCTGTAGCACTCAGTATTTCTCTTTGACTCACATACACACACGTGCACGCGCACACAGACACAGACACAGACACAGACACACACACACATACACACACACGTGATTGATAATGATCATGGCTGGGTGATCCAATCTCCATAACTATTAGAGAGGCATGATGTATGCCTGTAACACGCTCTGTGCTGTTGCTATGCTAAACATAAACAGTAGATCTACAATTGATTTCCTCTATAAATAACTGTGCTGTCTAGTATGCCATTAGCTGTAGGGATTTGTGTACATTAGATAGGATAGCTGCTATTAGGGTTTTAATGCCGTATGCTGAATGAGTCTGAAGTCGGTCGCAGTCTCAAAGAGATATCCACAAACCAGAAGTAGTGTATCATCAATGAGTAAAAACCAAAATATTTTATCGGCTTGTGTCATTTCAGGATTTATATGAGCATCACCCTGCCTCATATTCTTCCACCTGCCTAGACCATGGCTGACCTGCGTTCAGCCCAGTGTTAGTCAACTGAATCCTGATGGGAAGTGGAGGACGCCTGGGCGGTGCCTCGTGCTGCCCCCCTCAGAGAGGGGCCTCGCCCAGCAGTCAATCCCAGAGACAAGGCCCTGTGACCTGAACCGGCCATCTGAATGTTACCCTGCCTAAAAGCCTCCATTAGACGGTTCTGAAGCGTGGCTGCAGCCAGGGAGGCACAGCTATGGCTAATGCAATTTCATGCACAACAGCGGTCTCTGAAGCTGAATTTATACTGGGGCCTACCTGTGGAAAAGGGGGAGAGAGAGACAGAATGAGAGAGAGAGAGAGAGAGAGAGAGAGAGAGACAGACAGACAGACAGAAAAAGGAGTGGCAGAGATAGCAAGAGCGAGACAGGTTGAGAGACAGAGAGAGAGGTGGGAGGCATGAGCAGACAAAGATATTTGACCATGCCAGATCAAATTATTGGACTCCATTTGCAGTATTATCTTTGCAGATTAACATTTTTATGAGTGGGTGAAATTACCCATGAACATCTATTGCCATGCAATACAATCAGGCAGCTAAGACCCATTCCACGAATAGAAAGGCTGAGAGAAAAGAAGTAGCGGGACAGCCATAAACTCCTTTCCCCATTATCCAAAGCTCTGAGGAGAGGCACCCCATGGGCACCACAGACAGGAGTCAATTGCAGGTTAAGGCAGTGAATAGTTTTGTAGTCCTGTAAAAGACGCTGGTCACAATGCTGACCCATCAGTCTCACATCAAGGTCAGCTCTACAAATTAGAGACGTTCGAAACAAGCTCCAAAAGTTGCTAGTGGCACAATAGCACCACAAAAGTACCTTTTCAGACCTTATGGCAGGTCTTGAAAACTTTGTCTCTATAGTCTATGTTTCTATCTCTTTACCTCAGTACCTCTCAGCCCTTGGAGAGCACTGGCTGGACACCGTGTATTCCCTATGGCTCCACTGGAGTGTTGCTGTGTAAAATTGGAGGACTTATCTTGATCACTGTTCCAGAGCGGAGCTTTACAGAGGATGAGAGGAGAGCGAGTCATGAATGGAGCTCGGTGAGGGTTTTTATCTTAAAGCACATGGGGGGGATAGACCGCATCAGCAGCCTGAGCCTTAAGTACGCTACAATGCTCCTTGATACCCGTGTTGCTACATTAAGAACAGGGATAAACATGTATCGCTCTCCAACACAAGAGACCCTGCGCACACAGGGAGAGGGATCTGCCAGCCATCTGAGGCTTGTAGACATAAACAGCAACGACAAATATATGCTTACTTAGGCCAATCTACCTGTGAGGCAAGCGGAGGGTGGAGATATCAGGCTCACTTTAGTTCACAGAGCAGGACTGACATACAGATACGTTTTCATCATGGAGACCCATGCATTTGATTCTGACGAGCTCTCACTCCTGTTTGACCTCTTTTTGTGCTGAAGAATGGGCAAGGTCACTATTCCACATTGGTGTTTCACCTACATGCTAATGTGGTAACTGCTGACGAACTAATCAGATCTGCTTATCTTGATTCGTCAACCGTTTCATAAAGCAGTAGAATGGAAAGATCACCTTGGAGCCTGACAAACAAAACAGTGGAGGCTCTGCAGAATGGTCCTGTTATGCTGCAGTGGGTAGCAGTAGTGCTGCAAAAGAGAATAAACAGCAGACCATTGGTCAAGAATAAGGTCCAGGTCTAAGGATGCGTGCATGCTTGTGTGTTTTCCAGCCACGCTCTATGACGGCTGTCACATGTGATTTATGATCTCTTTTGCCTCAACACATCACTATCAATCACTGTCAACACAATTACTGGCCATTGCGTTGCATGTGGCTTTTCCCCCTTCAGGTCAACTCTTTAAGCCATTCCAAGCAAATTAACATGAGAAACTCAGATTGTGTTTTTGAAGAGTAGCAGCATCCACCTAAAACAGTGGTACATTTCATTTGTGTAGTGAGCCAGTAGAATGTTCAAAAAGTAGAAAGCATCCTGCTGTTTCTCCTGCTGTCAGGACGAGGCAAGGCTCCCTTGTTAAATGCCTCTGTGTTGACATGTATCGTGACCCAGAGCAGAATTGGAAAGCTGTGTAGACAGGTTTCGTTCAAAACACGCTGATGACTCACAGCCTCGGTGAAGAGTGAATTTTGATGCCGCACACCCAAAACAGTTCAAAGCTGCTGTAAAATTGGACTTTACAACACTGCCTTCACACATTGATTAACTTCTCAGGACCTTGGCGCTGTAGTAGACAAACAACTGTCATTAGCTTTGCAAAGGGAGAATGGTGAAAAGTCAGAGACACATCAATAAAGAAATGAAAAGACCCAGGAGCCAATATATAATACAGAATCTGGAGATGGAATTGAGCTGCTTTCACTGTAGGCAGAATTTTTTTTATCTTGCTGGTGGGCATAAAAAGAAAAAAATGCCTGTAAACAATCATTTGCCCATGATGTTGACTTATGGAGTGGGAGCAGCAACTCCACCCCACTCCTGTCTTGGATCTCCAGATCAATATTTGATTAGAAGAAGGCTAGCTGCATCAGTGGAACACACACACACACACACACACACACACACTGAATAAGTAGCAGTGCCAGGCAAACAATGGGAGAACCAGGAAGAGATGGATGGGCTGGCAGAGCAAGACTACTCTTTTAGGTTGACCAGGTCAGGACTGCAGCTAACTCTCTCTCTCTCTCTCTCTCTCTTTCATTCTCAACTCTTTCTCTATTTTTCGGTTTCAAAGTGGCCACTTTTAGCTACAGAGTGCTTCAGTGCTATTTTCTCCAATGTCACCCACGTCTCATACACACCCATTTGACAAGAGGCACTTGAGCTGCCGAACGTCCCGCCATAATCACCTTGATATATTGCGTAAACATATCCAGTTATGTGAATTAATTAATAAATTAATTAAGCTTATTAATGCATTAATTGTCAAATATTTCTATGTCAACATACTTGTCTGCACATAACACATGGGTGATACTAATATGAAGTCTGTACCTTAAATCATGTATTAGTTATATAGTAGTTTTAGTTTTCAGTTTTTCCTCATTAATATGCAAATTTATGCAGCAAGGTGCTCCAACATCTAATCAGGTCACCTACTCTATGGGGGGAACCTGTGGTGTCAGTATGAAGTTTCTATCATGTCTACACACAGACACACACGTAATGTCCCGGAACATAAAATGGCGGTCTGTACAAAAGCTTGTTGGCAGACTGAATGGGAAAACCAATTCTAATATTTTTAGTTTTATATTTGTTTAGGATCTATTATGTCTATATGAACTTATGGTCAGGTACAGCCACACACACACACACACACACATACATACACATGCCATGATTCCATGTCTAAGTGATTCTCCACAGGCTGCATCACATGCTCTCCTCCACACCGCTGATCGTAGCTGCCTGACTGGTTGGCTTACTGCTCAATCCAAAGCCTCATGTTGGGATTGAACATGCTGGCGGGTATCAAAGCCGGGCTCCACCTGGGGACATGGCCATGCATCAACTGGCTAACATGGCTACCATTTAAATGTGTGCCATATCCTTTCTTCTTCCTCCTAAGTTTCGGAAAGAGATAGAGCTGAGACAGAAGGGGAGGCAGAGAGAGAGAGAGAGAGAGAGAGAGAGAGAGAGACAGAGAGAGACAGAGAGAGACAGAGAGAGGGAGAGCGTAGTGGGATGACAGAGTGAGGATAAAGGTAGGATGGATGGATGCTGGTGCCAGGACCTGTCAGTGGTGACAAATGGATGTCGCAAAGATGAAGCAAGTAAGACATTAGAGAACAGTGATGTGGCGAATCAATGGTGTGTGTGTGTGTGTGCACGCGCATGTGTGTGTGTGTTTTGTATGTGCACACGCATGCATGTGTGTGTGTTTTTGCATGGCTGTGTGCTTGTGAGTGTGATTGTGTTTGTCTGCATGAGCTTCAGTGAATATGTGGGTGAGAAAGAGAGAGAGAAAGAGAGTGTGTGTGTGTGTGTGTGTGTGCGTGTGTGTGTGTGTGTGTGTGTGTAAGGGTGTGTGCGCACGTGCGCATGCATGGGTGTGTCCCAGGCTGCCCGGTGCCAACCCTGACAGCGGCCCTCCAAGATGGGAGAGTGCTGGGAAATTGATTTAGCCGGTGTCTGAGGGCGACAGAGATGAATCTCTGTGTCTGATTACAGGAGAAAAATAGCAAACACCATGAGATAGAAACGGCAGAACAAAGAATGTCAGGAGGGAAGGGCGGAGAAAGGCAGAGGAGAGAGAGAGAGAGAGAGAGAGAGAGAGAGAGAGAGAGAGAGAGAGAAATACAATATGTGAGTTCTCGTATATATAAATGGATGATCAAAATGATATAAAAATAAAAAATAAAAGTATGATAGCATACATGTATTAGACATACTGTCTCATGATAGGGAAGTTGTTGAATTTTTCTTTTTTTTTTTAGTTCGTTTTTTCTTTTGTTTCGTTTTAGTTTAACAGATTATTCATGACAATGTTTATTGTAAAACAAAGCTCATTTTACATCCAGCATCTTATCTGGTGAGCAAGCGAGTGTCAGCATATGCTCCATGCTTCTCCCCACACATATAAACATATGGCTCTATCCAGAGAAGTGTACTGGTATGAATATTAATGCCATACCACCATGGAAATAAGCCTTCTCACCAGAGGCCTGTTTAACTTGAGTGAATACTGATGGCATGCATTAAGATGATTTATCCCATAACTTTGTGTGCTAAGGGAGTGAAATGAAAGATGCCCCCGTCTTAATATTATCATACTGTGGCCTCTGACAGGCAATTTCAGCCATCTGATTATGCTTTTATTGTGATGTCTTGTTGGTTAGTCCATATTCTCTCTCCCTAATCCTTCTCTCTCTCTCTCTCTCTCTCTCTCTCTCTCTCCCTTTCTCTGTTATCTAATACCTCTTGGATTGGATCTGAGTAATTATCCATTATTGAGGTCATAACTGACACTACAGGATATCTGGTTCTGGATGAATATCAGGCAATGTATCTTTGATTCTTAAATAAAATTATCTGTTGTATCACAATCTTCTCCCTAGTCTGTTTTCTAAAATGTGCAAAACATATGGGTTTTTCTTTATAGATTTTTCACATCTATGAGATAAACATGACAGATAAAAATGATGGCATGGTGGCTCAGTGGTTAGCAGCTTTGCCTCACATCCAGAAGGTCCTGGGTTTACCCAGAAGTATATTTTAGCACACTTTTAGTGGGGCAACTTCAAATAAAGTATACAAATATGAACTTAAATGGCTATTTCAGTCTCATCTAGTTAACTTTAAGTATGCTTACAAGTATACTTTTATAAACTAAAAAGTGAGCCAATTTAGTCCCAAAGATTAACAAAAAGTATATTTAGAAGTGCCCTTATAGTTCCCCAAACTTTGTATAATTTTAACACTTAAGTTTACTTTAAAAAGTAAACTTAAAGTATTCTACTTTTATGAATTACTGGCCAAATGAAAAAACAGATAACTCCTTTAGCACTTTCTTGTAGCATGGTGGATGCACTAGAGATGAGTGGGTGAACATTCATCAAGGTGAGATTTACTCGCGGACAAGCCACTAGTGAGTAATAATACAGAAACTTATTTTCACTTCACAGAGAGCGGGGGTGGCTCGCATTGCCACACTTATCATGTTGATCACATATGCATGATGAATCTCCTCTCCTGGTTCTCCGGTTGTGTTAGCCAGAGCCGCCTCTCTTTGCTTTTCCCAGCCCCAGGCAACCCATCTGGGGGCACTTCTGTTGGCCCCAGGGCCTGTTTGGATGGGCCAATGCTCCTCCAGCACACAGATACACAGTGTCGGCCAGAGAGAGCACATCATCTATGCTCCGACACTCCTCACCACATGTTCCCTCCACATGTACAGTACGTATTGAGCTGGAACTGTGCTCCCAGATTGTGGTTCATAACCAGTTTTGATTTATTTTGTCTTGTACATTAGCTAATTTAAAATAATAATCCACACTATTTTCATAAAAATAAATGTCTGTTTTGCTATGCTCATAGCACCAATTGATATAATACAATAATGAGTCAACCTAGCCCAGTTCATGAAAGCTTTTATGTTTACTGATCTAAACACCTGGTGTCAGGTAGGTCCCTCATGGAAAAAATCCTTTTGTGCACAGAAAGTGATGCGTTTTATGTTTCCAGTGGCAGAGATAGCCACCATGGCTGAACAGACAAAGAAAAGCTTACAAAAACCCCAATTTTATCAACCAAAAATCCAAGGAAAAGGATGTCACAGTATTGGCCACAAGCAAAAACACTACAGAAATGACTGCACATCACCGAAGATGTCACTAAAATAAAAAAATTAAAAAAACAAGCATCTTGCTGACTACCGCTTTAACTTACTTTAGCTTGCTTTAGGTCACTCATTTAATATTTGTTCATAAGCATGAATCTAAAGTTTAGCAATATCTAGAAAAGGGTATGAGATTTGAGAATGAGACATACTTTATCTTCAGTACAGAGAGGCTCCTCATGACCCCGACCTTTATCGACCTTTAAATCTATTTGCAGTAAGGGATCAAAGCTGTAGGCTGATCCGTGCAAGGCCAGCTGTTTAATACCAGCAGCACATCCGCGCTTGGACAAAGTCACATTCACCTCCTGAGAAGAGCCAAGGATGTGGACAACACAGATCATGTAAACTGAGCTCAAGTGACCATAGGGAAACTGTTGGCTTCATAACAGTATATAATGGTCGTCATAATACTCTCTATGTCCCTAATAAAATAGACATGACTGCGGTGTAAAAGTGTGTTTTATTGTATTTTTTAAATCTCATTCACCAAGGAAGGTTAGATACCCATGGATGTGGCCCTAAGGCATTAGTTCATATCAAGAACCCTAAGTGTCAGCCACTTGGGAAGAGGCCTATACATCTCAGAAAAGGTCACAGCTTGCCTGAATACACAAACACCGTGACTCAAAAAGTGAAGCACAAAATTGTTAATCCAAGCTGAAGACCAGAGGAGTGATATAAAGATCATCTCCACCCAAGGCCGCTATCTTTTTATTCATATGAAAATGGAGAGCGGTACACTGTGCTCGTTCAACTGGACAAATGAGTGTATTCAGAGATTCAAAAAGGTACATGGCTGATTATTTTTTATAAAGCTCAAAGCCAGGGAATAAGATGCTACCGAAGTTGGAGGGAGAGGGAGAGGGAGAATGAGGATGGGGGTGGGTGAGTCACTGGCGACCCTACTCACTGCCTTCACATTGAATAATGATGTCTACTACCTATCCTCCCACCTCACTCACTTTCTATGCGTCTCTCTTGGATACACCGGTGTTGTGATGCAGCAGCCTGGCACGATGTTTTGGCTCCTGCAGCAGCCCTGTTGCCTCTCTGTTCTCTTTGACTATATAATGACTATATCGCCTTTTAACTCTGGCTTCTGCTTACCTACATGCAGATAAAGGTACACACACACACACACACACCATACATATATGCACATAAATATGCACACACACACACATATGCGCACTTTGTTGTTAGAGTGCTGCAATTGAAATGCATGAGGGCATGTGGCTTTTCTCACTTTCCCTATGCAGTCAGCACACTCACATACGCATATATAAGAGGTAGGCTATATATAAGAGGCTGAGTATAGACAGAATTCAAATTTTGCTGTTCACACACACACACATATGAAACATGCACCTATAAGTACTCTATACTCACATATAAATATATGAAAGACTTGCACATAATGTTAAATCCTTACATGCGTGTGTGCGTGTGTGTGTCTCTAACGTGTATGTGAATTTCTCTCGTGTGTGTGACTGTCTCAGTATCATCATGAAGGGATCTTACTATAAATGTCAGGCAGTAGAAGAAGAGTGCGTGGCAACCTGTGTTGCTGTTGTCATAGCCTAGTCACGGCTAGCCTTGCAACTTGCTATCTCTCATGGACAGAGAGAGCAGCATTGCATCAAAGTCGATGAGGTTCAACGGCTAATAGTAGTAATTGTAGCGAATCAGAGTTGAGTGGCTAAATGGGTTCATGAATCGTAAGTAGCTATAGCCAATAAGACCGGAAGTTAAGCAATGTTGACTTCAAAATAAAAATGTAAAATTCTTTTGAAAAAAACAAGTTGTATCGGGACACAAAACAACAAAAATTATATCAAAATACTTAGAGGAATCATTATATTGCATATTGAGTGAAACTGTAGCTGTAATAATAGATGTATTATTGTGCATGGTATTTCTTGGTTGTGTACAATTACCATGTTCAAAATTTATATTTAGAAAAAACAACAACAATTGAACCTTCATTTAAAGGATAAGTTTGGCGATTTTGGATCTATAATTTGTCTCTTACATACCTGTAGTACTTGGACCCGCAGAGCATATTGGCTCCTAAGTCAGCTGTCGGTAGAAACGGGGAGCTCCCGTTGCTAGGCCTCTTGCTGCTAACAATATTTGATGATTGATTTTCTTTTATTTTCGTGTCATGCACACAAAGTGCCCAACCCTCATGGGTTTACAAGACACCAAAGTTACAGTTGCAGTGGTCACACATTTCATTTCATTACAAAATTACAGATTATTATACAGCTAGGTCTTAAACAAAATATTCTGCCTTCTCTCCCAAGCTTGGCAAATAAAATCTGCTACAAAAAAGATTCCCTTCTTGAAGTACAACTCAAGTTTTTCATAATCATCCAGCCCAAAGAAATCAACGTAAATAGAGGGCATTTTACTAAAAAGTACATCCCTTACGTCCTCGTAGACAGGACAGTAAAACAAAAAATGAACCTCATTCTCAATTTCACCTAACTCACACAACAAACAAAGTCTGTCCTCTGGAGTGGCATTAAACCTGCTGGTCTCTAGGGCTAATGGTAATGTTCCTGAACGTAACTGTGCACATAGGGATCTTTGTCTTTTGTTTAAATTATACTTCACATAAGGTTCTACACTGTAGCTACTCTTTATGAGACAATAAGTTCACACAGGGTTTGTCAAAATATCTCCAAACTAGAAATAACCGCCTCGCGGTTGTATGCCTCCACCAATAAACTTTGTTTTATCATTGCAAGGACAGTCTTTATTTATTGAACATATATAATTAATGTGATTATTAGGTCAACTTAAAGGATTTTGGTGTCTGCAAAAGTAAGTGACAGCACTTCCACCGTTTTTGTAGAATGACCCAAGATCGTTTTCTCAGCTACAGTGGTAAGCAAAACATTATGATGTCATAGTGAAGTTGACCTTTGAACTTTTGGATATAAAATGTCATCACTTCATCATTTTATCCTATTAGACATTTGTGTGAAATGTTGTCATAATTAGCGTATGAATTCTTGAGTTATGGCCAAAAACGTCTTTTGTGAGGTCACAGTGACCTTGACCTTTGACCACCAAATTCTAATCAGTTCATTCTTGAGTCCAAGTGGACGTTTGTGCCAAATTTGAAGAAATTCCCTCCAGGCGTTCCTGAGATATCGCGTTCATGAGAATGGGACGGACGTGAGGTCACAGTGACCTTGACCTTTGACCACCAAAATCTAATCAGTTCATCCTTGAGTCCAAGTGGATGTTTGTGCCAAATTTGAAGAAATTCCCTCAAGGCATTCCTGAGATATCGTGTTCACGAGAATGGGACGTACGGAAGGACGTACGGAAGGACGTACGGACGGACATACGGACGGACGACAACCTCCGGCCATGGCTGTCGCCGGCGCGGAGGCATAAAAAGCCAGTCTGTGAAAATGATATGCCAACCAACCAACATCTTTATATTCACAGCCGGGAAAGCAGCAGCATCGCACCATTTTCACTCACAGTGGATAGTCTTCTACCAAACTCTACCCGGCTCCATGTGCAATTGTTTACAATCTGAGTGGACCTGTCCACACAAACAGATCATGCCGCCAGTAACGCACCTTCACCCCACAGCAGTCTGTGCTGCAGCAGAGAAAAATAGTTCTGTGAGTTCCTGATTAGTGAAAGTGTTCGTAATGGCGGAATTGTGTCACGTTTAGTCTCAACTCCCCTGTGGAGCCTAGAAATGGCTTTTTCAGAGATATTTTGACTACCCCATTTGGACTGATTATTAGCAGCAAGAGGCCTAGCAACAGGAGCTTGCCGCTTCAACCGACATCTGGGAGCCAATATTCTTTGCGGGTCCAAGTACTACAGGTATGTAAGAGACAAATTATATATTGGTCCAAAATCGCCAAACTTTATTTTCATTTTAGTACTCTGTATTACTGGAAAAACGTTGCAACATACATTCATCAATAAGGGTTTATATTGAGGATTCTGACTGGATGTCCTATTTATTATTCTGGCTGGCATGACACTGCCTTTTAAATAACCATCTTCGTTCTCCTGCAACAATTCACTTGCAACCTCTGTTAAAACTAGTGTCTCACCACCTACACCACTGCATGCAAACAACACCATCACTTGCCGATTTTTCACATGCTGTAGTAGAGAATTATCCGAGTTCTCCTAATGAAGTCTTTTTTTTTTTTTTTTTTTAAGATCTATTTTAGGCATTTTATGCTTTATTGACAGAGATAGTGTGAGAGAGAGACAGGAAGGTATGGGAGAGAGAGAGGGGAGGACATGCAGCAAATGACTGCGGGCTGGATTCGAACCCGGGTCGCTGCGGGAAGGACTGAGCCTTATATGGTACGCACTCTACTCGGTGAGCCCCTACTAATGAAGTCTTGAATTAAAATTTTCACTTGTAGTGAAAATTTGCCAGAGTACCGTATACAGTATGTGTACTGTATGTGCAAGCATAATATAGTAGTATATGTGGGTGTGAGCGGCAAAGTTTGAATACACGTTCTCTAATACACATAAACACTGTAGTTGTTATGCTGTTACAGAGGAAATGTATGGAGGCGTGTGACTTCGCTCACTTTGTTTATGCCCACATGAAGTGCAAAGAAAAGTAAAGTGAGAGAGCCAGTCAGAGGCGGAGTGAGTAAGAGGACGTTCGGTGACGTAGCTGAACTATAAATACGGTGTTCTAAAGGCCATATTGACATTTAGGTGCTGATTTATCTGGGAGTCTGGCACTGGTTTCTCAAGTCTTCTCCATAGTTCACAAGCAGAGAGGAAATACTACCTAATGAGTACAAATCTTTTTTTTTTTTTTTCTTATCAGGAAGGGCTTGATGTCAACTCTAAACATATTCTCTCTCATCTGCCGAATAGTCTAATGATAGACACTTTGATCTAAACCGTAATCTTAACAGTTGATTACGACGAGGATTATAATGGCAGTGATTTAAAACAATGGTGATCCCAATGTTGATAATGGTGGTGATGATGACAACAGTGGGAAAGAAGGTAAGTAAGACCCATGTCCATTCAGAAAGTCATATAACTTTGGTGCACAAACTGCCCCACATGCACTCATAGAACGTATTTCTCTGACTCACTGATATATGATGGAAACGTTTGACCCAGTGGACCGGTGAGGTGACTGGTAAGGATGGAGGCCATGTCTCTGAGGGAGGAAAGAGACAGTGTGAGATAAATAGATAGATTGATACAGTGGTGGCCATCGCAGCAGTCCCCCCTCATCCATTTTATCCTGCACCTATTCCGCATTAGTCCTATGGGCCTTTCTTTTCTCTCTGTAAATTCTGATGGCTGAAAAACTAGATTTTTCGATATGCTTCCGCTTGGGGATTGAGCAAGTATGCAGTATTAATTGGGATTTCTACAATGGTTACATTTGCAGATAGATAGATACTGTAGATAGAGTACTAACAAATGTATTGTGATTCGGACATTTTGAATTCCCCATTCTCATTTTTATGCAGCGGTTAAGCTGTGCAGAGTATGACCATTGTGAGCAACACTCCCACACTACCAAGGTCACAGAGTTTTTTTTTTTACTGAGACAACTTTGTATCCACTGCCTCCAGACACTGCTGTGGCTCACACGGTGTTTACACTCTCTTCCTCCTCCCTCTCTCTCTCTTCCTCTCTCTCGCTTTCTCTGTCATGCCGCCAGGAAACATATGGCTATGTGCTGACATGGTAATTATACACATTTCCACCCCCATCTTTCATTTTCATTTCCAACATTTTTTTCTGTGTATATTGATTTGTATACAGTCCACCGTGCGTATACATCTCAACACTGAATGTCAAAACTATTTACACAATTTGTAGGTTCTTTAAATACATGTGTTCAGCAAGGTTTGATCATGGGTAATCTACACTGATTTTGATGAGCCTCTCACTAATTAAAGCAAAGCTTGTAGGGGCAACTTGTCAATTTGCAGTCTGCTACCAGATACCACTGTAGAAACTTTTTTTTATATCAGTGCCTTCAAATAATAAAATTCAATTCCAATGATAACAATGATAATAGTTTGATAGACATCAGACCCATAGGAGCTGGGCTCACTTTTGTAGTCAAAACATGGAATGAGAGAGCTGCATGTGGAAAATATGAAAATACATTTTATGTTTTGGAATACATTTGACACTCGAAAACCAATCTCACCATCTTTTCTGAGGCGAGGTCTTTTATTTTCCTTTTGCAATGGAAACAAATCAGACATGGTGTGTTGTATGTTGGCATCAGTCCGTTGAATGAGCAGTGACTTTGTTGCAAATGATCCATCCAGAAGGTGGTGAATTATTCACTGTTTTGCTGGCAGGATCCCTGGGTGGGGATGAAAGGCCTGGCTAACACCCCAGGAGGACTGAGGGGGCAGGGAGGCCAGCTAGCACTGCCTGCCCTCCACCACTCCAGGCACTAACTGCTAGCTTAGCGCGGTTAGTGGGCTAACAGCAGTTTGTTCATTAGCGGCCCCTCGCTGGGTGACGACATCCAGTCAGTGTCAGTTAGACCCCAGTTAACAGTTGAACAGGTGGGACTGCGGCTGTTGAGAGGAAAGGACTCATTAGGGTGAGTTTACAGGGGACATCGAATGCCAGGAAGTACAGCAACAACATCTGAGGCTAGCAACTGATCTGATAAGCTTTGGTCACTGGCACGAGATGGTGTTTTGATGTAACATTCTCAGTAATAATGTCCACTTGTTAAACAGCCCTGCAGGCAACTGGTGTTTGGATTCCTTGTTGACTTATTTCCAATTTACACAATGTTCCTTGATCTTATCTTCTGAGGACACTAGGCATTGCTTGCCTACCAATTAGCATATTTCTTCCTAAAGTAATGCTAATCTTTGAAAATGTTTGTTTCCCTGCAGCTCCTCCACTTCCAAGCTCAGCATGAGCCTGTCCTTATACTATAGCCAACCTCCATAACAGTGTTTACAGTCATAAGTCTGAAACAAAATGGCTGTCGTTCAAAGTTTGGATTGTTGAGTCAGAAGTTATTCTGATTGAGAAAAGTATGAGTCATTTTTCACCTTCAATTTGTGCTTCTTTAACATCAGTTCAAATGGTGTTCGGCATCATGACCTGTAGCAAAGTGGATGTCAAGGATTGATGAGAGACTGACAAACACTGATTCCAACTGAAAGGTGCTCATAAGGAATTATAGGTCACCACATCAGATGAGTTTAAATAACCTTTGCAATACTTACATAAGCAATTTATCAGAGTACATCAGCAATAAATCAGACTGTCTCCCCATCCCCAAACACAAACAAACATGCATATGCACACACGCACACACATATACACACACATGCATTAAGCCTTACCCCCCACAGAGGATTTCATCATCACCAGTCGAAACATGTAGTTCACCTCCTTTGGGTAAGAGACAACCTCCCTAAATAAGAATGTCTCTATAATGAGATTTTTCTGATGGGTCTTCAACGTGAGGCTGACCTTGTTCAGCACCTTACCCTCATTTAAACCAAAAATCCATCTGCAAGATCAAAACGGAGGATTTTTAATTAAATGTGTGATAGCAAAATTGGAATACTTATCTTGGTATTTTTCATTTTCCCCTTTGAGCTCAAATTCCATTATCTTTGTCTCTAGAACTGTCAGCGCATCAAGATTTCACCTCATGCGACAGCACTTTAATACTCTCTTTAGAGAGGCTGACTGCTGCTATGATGAGGAAATTAAATGCTCAAAGCTTTGTGCTGTAATCCTGAAGGCTAGCAAGAGTCAAACAAACTGCACCTTTGTGCCCTTACTGAGGCATTGTTTTTATCATTGAACCAGAAAAAAGCATGAGTATGACATTTTCTCCATTGTTAACAAGCCCACAGTTACATGTCATTGCCTTTGGCGAGCATTGTCCTTTGTCCCTACGGAGTGCCATCCAAGGCCTACGTATATCAGCTCCTAAAATTACCCTTTCCTTAGAGCCAGAGGGTGATAATGTTACTGTTGATTGCAATACCAACATTTCCGTTAAATACCATAGGACTGTTATACATTTATACTGTACATCGTTATATAGTTTAAGTACAGCACAGGCAAAGGATTCTACTAATGTTGGAAATAAGTTGTATCTTCTTGATTTAAATATGTCCGATGTGCTATGATCATATAGCTTCTCCTATTCTCCACATAGCTGTTCCTCTCCTTTACTTGTCCAATCTTCCCATTCTCTCTCTCCTTGTATCTCTCCTACATTTCAATGTCAACCTGCGCCTGATTCTCTCACACTTTTTTTTTTTTCCCACTTTCCATCCCCAAATCATTCTCAATCTTCTTCTGTTGCTAATTCCTTCTTGTTCCTCCACTAGTTCTGCGGTCAATGTGGAGGGAGTATGTATTTACATTTATTCGTTTCCATTTTGCATTATTCAGTGGTATATAAGAGATGATTACCACCAGTGAGCCTCTCCATAGAGGATCTATCTCTCTCTCTCTCCCTCTCTCCATCTCCACCTCTTCCCCTGACGCCCGGTGCCCTCCAGAGCATGTAAATCTCACCAGTAAATATTTCATCGGGGTCGAGCAGAGTTTCCCTTCTGCAGCGAGGTTAATAGAATTCGGAGCGTGTCTCTGCCATCAGGATCACTCTAATTAAATCAGGAGGGGATGCTTGCTGTATACGCCCGCATTTGCTTACTTACCTAGCGCCATTCTTGTCAAAGATACTGGAAGAAAGGCGAGGGGCTGCTGTGATAATGGATGGGAGAGAGGATCGGGACTGCTCTCAGAATAGATTTAAGGGTGTTTTGTCCCTGAGCAGGTCATTAAATGAGAGTACCTCAACTAATAGCCTTAAGTAGTCATTTGGACAAAAGTGTCTTTTTTGTCAGTTGTTCCATGGAAAGTCTTTCCAAACCTATTAAATAGCTGCACTGAGGTAGAGACAACTGCTGTTTCAAAAGTAACCCATCACATCCGTTGAGGCATTCAGGGACAGTGATTTACACAGTGTGATAATAAGTTGCAGCACGCTCACTTTCAATCCTGCTTTTGGCTTTGTGTTACAAATTCCACAACCTGTTACATAGGTCGAGTGAACAACCATGCATTTCTGAGTATTACATAAACAACTGAGAGGTGTGTGTTATTTTACCTGTGGACTTTGGCATGGCAGAGTCTAATATAGCAACAAAACAGACACACTGTTACAAGAGGACACTCTTTTTGGGTTGAGGGGAATATCCTAATCCCCACAAAACCATCAAGGGATTGGTCATCCATTATCAAGGCTACCAAAGGTTAGGAAAATGAGTAGAGAGTGAACAATTCTTGGGGGAATAATCAAGCTGTTTTATTTTAGCAGGAATAATCCAAGAGAGACAGTTTTAATTTCCAAGTGCCCCACAGCAGTGACCCAAAATTAATTGTTCCTTTTGCTACAGAGGGAAACACCCCTTGAGACAGACAGAGGAACATAGAAAAAAAAACCCTGGGTAATTACACAAGTGTAGGGCACTTTTCTGTGGAGTGGGAATCTCGGTGGCCATGGATTATTTGAGTTTAATGGAAGAGAGAGCTGACCTGAGGCTGAAGAGGAGAGAATAAGAGCGCAGATATACAGTAGCGTGAGAAGGGTGAGAAGACTTTTCCAAATCCCCACGAGTGGCAGCAGCCTCTACAAATAAAACACAGGACTCACAGCAAAGCCAATACATCGTTGGCAGATATGTGATTTGAAGATAATGAGACCACCCCCAGAGATTAGTACAATGTAGTGTGGAGAACTTTACAGGCTGTACAAATGCAGGTCAATGTAAAAGGGCAGAACAATAGGTCAGGGTTAATGTATAATTTTAACTAGACCAGTTTTAAAGGATTTTTGCAAATACCAGTGCTGCTGTATTATGTGCATTTCCTTAAGCTAGAAGGTCAGATAAACTATAAGACACAAACATCGGGATCTACGGGAGACTACGAGAACAAAGGGAAGATATAAAACAGTTTAACCTTGGCAGAATTATGGGATGATCTTGGATCAGTAACTTCAAGGCCAGTGGGGCCACTGGGGCTTATACTGTTGAGTATTACACTGCATGAATAGAAGGGGAGGAAAAGGTCTGGTTCATTTGGAGCATTATACCATACTCAACCACATCGTTCCTCTATTGAACTATCTTCATCCAAATAACAACAAAGCTATCTAAGGCCGACTTTATACAGATGACTTGCTGAGATTTACTCCTAAACAACTCAATATTCTAACTTACTTAACTCTAAAATAATTTTAGTTGTGAGATTTTCTGTGGTAGCCATTACAGAAGTCCCTGATTATCGCATACAGTATTAGTACTGGAGGCAATTCTTGCTTGAATGTTATACAGTAGGACCAAATTGGTATATGTAACTCAACCAATTACTTAGAAAACCTCCGACCCCTGAAAAGAAAGCAAAACATTTTTTCTCATGATTCCACTTGGGAATGGAGCAGAAGTACAGTTTTACTTCAGCGAACATGCAGTAAAAAGTAGAAAAGTGGTTATTGAATCTAAATACATAGATTAGAATATTAAAAAAATGAAACCTTGGGGAAAAAAAAAAAAAAATAAATCATGAATTGCTTCACACAATATGCCATGATCATCTGATCACAGCCACAGTCATGTAGCAGTGCTTTTAGGAGAGCATTGTTGGATTAATAGGTACCTCATACGGTAATAGTCAAAAGGACAAGATAGCACACAGGGGAACTAAGTAAGATATTCTAATTTTGAGAAATAACAGTAATGCTATATCATTACCAATCATATCTGATTAGCACTCAGGGGGGGATATTGTTTCACCTCAGCTGCAGTCGCATGATACAGAGCCTCAGTCCCGCAGTTTCTCCTGGGTGTGTTCAGCAGAGCCTAGCGGAAACTCAACTAGCACATAGTCATCTTCTGTTCCTCTCATTGCTCCCGTAATAAAATTCCCACCCCCTCTCACATACACACACCCACACACACACACACAACCACCCTACTTCATCTGATTTACTCTGCCAGTAGCTTCCACAGCCAGCTACAGTGGGGCCATGGAATGGCTCTGAATGTATGTGTGTATGTGTGTGTGTGTGTGTGTGTGTGTGTGTGTGTGTGTGTGTGCGCGCATGCATGTGTAGGTTTAGAGTTGGCTGGGGACTATATGCTTACTGACTCTGAGCATCACTCTTCTTTAGGATGCCTCCTGGAGGCCGTAATGCACTATTGATTTGTTTAGCTAATATATTTCTTCTCTCTCTGCTCAAGAGGATGCTATGTAATGGCCTATCTCCACATGGAACCACGAATGGGCATAAAGAAAACCTCTCCCACAAGCAGGAAAAGACTCCTCTGAAACACAGGAGAAAAATAAAAATCAAGCCAAAATCTAGTGCTGTAAACTGCAATTGTGTTCGAGGTGAATTTTTGCAGCGCAGAGATATTTCAATATCTCCTGGTGTTGTATAATCAATTTTCTTCTCAAGAAATAATATGTCACATTCTTTTAGTCTCTAGTGAGTTAGAATCCTTGTTGAACAGGAGGAGATGGTGGTGCAAGCTCACCTATCATGCCTTAGCTTGGGGCTTTTGAAGTCTTTCTGTTGTCTTTTAGAAAATCCTTACAGAGTACATGGATTCAGGTGGAGCAGAGTCAAAAGCATCCCATTCATCCCTCTCTCCCTGAGGTGAAGTAATGTCAGGAAAAGGTCGAGCCCATGTTAATAGCTTACAAATCTCTGTCTCAAACCCTTGAGTGAAATATCGTCTAATGGTAGGTCTACAATAGGGGTGCGCAGATTGTCTCAGGATTTTCTCTATCAGCCCATTTTATTTTACGCTCTCTAGTCAAATTTGCACATGTAGTACTGAGGATAAAATGTGGGCAGAGTTGGAGAGAATATTGTGGACATACCCTGTTGTAATGGTAATCCTCAAACAATACGTTAGTAGTAGTGACACACCATTAATCCAATGAGAGCTCATTACATTCCGTATCTCCATTTGCATCTGCATTACACCAATTAAAGGAACAAAGCGATTCCGCCACATCCGAACCATTGTGAATGAATTAAGATCATCTGATTATACTGAAGCGTGTGGAAATGTCTACTGTCAGCGTTCCGATAAAAGGAATACCAAGCATCAGTAAAACTATTCCAGCTATGCAAGCCTAATCTCACGCTGTCACTGCTAGAAAGCTAGTGCTTCACCATTGCACACTGACGATAACGCAGGACCTACCCTAAGAAAAGGCTGTCCAGGCAGCTGTCTTGGGTCCCATCTATCCATAAGTAGGTGAAAATCATTTATTGGTGATCATCAAATAAATTATTTTACCCTATTTGCCATTCCTATGGATGGACGGGTATGTCTCCCATTTTAAATAGCCCATATTTTTTAGTTCATTTTCAAAAATCCACTTAAGTAAATTCATTACAGTCCAAAATCCCTATCTAGGGCAGCATATACAAGGGAAAGTGACGAGTGTAATCCTCAATAAATAAAAGTCTCAACTTTCATAGTGTCTTAGCTCATTAGCATCAAGTTCACAATTTCCTCAGTGGCTGCAGCTCAAATGAACGCGATAGGATAATGAGAGGCAGGGAATCCTCACAGAGCCTTCACGGAGGCCTGTCTGAAGGGTGAGGAGGAGTGAGGAGGATATCAGGCAGGGTGAGAGCCCAGTGGAAGCAACCAGGAGAGTAGAGTGGCCCGCTGACCTTCATTACCGAGTCTCAGCTAGCTATGTCAAGCAGGACAAAGCTTGCTGTGCGATAGTGCCTGCCTGCCCACGCAGGGGGAGGACGGTGACAAATTGCATCCAGGAAAGGAGATAAGGCTGTTATTTGAACTGTTACAATCAAAAGTGGAGAGAGAGAGAGAGAGGACGAGAGAGAAAGGGAAGAAAAGATTAAATACCAGCCCCAGAAAGGACATAATTTCATACAAAGAAAGCGGTGACAGTGACATGTCTGCCATTTGCTTCACTTCATTTGCTTCACTAAAGTTCAAGGGAATTTAAAACAGGTAATGTAACTGCTCGAGCAGTAAAACAATAAGACTTATTGAGTGTCAGACCACAATTAAGTATGTATAAACAATCATTCATGCAAGTAAACAAACACCTGGGTGTAGAAATTGCAATATGGTGTTCTCATGCGAAGAGGTGGGGTCAAGGTAAATGAGACAACAGCTTTCATTCTTGGTACCATAACCATATGGCAGCAATATAAGGAGAAGTGTGTGTGGGTGTGAGTATGTGTGCGTGTTTGGCCAACTTGTATAAGTGCGGACAACCTGATGATTGTGTATGTACAGTATATGTGGTATGTTTTGTGTGTGTGTGTGTGTTTGTGTTCATGTGAAACCAAGTATATCAGTGTGTATGTGTACCTATGTGTGTGTACATGCTTCCACCCTGAAGTGGAAGGCAGTGAAGTGTGTGTGTAGAAATCCACCTTCATTCTACCTTCAGAATAGAATAGAATAGAATAGAATAGAATCATCTCATCCTCAATTTTATTGATATTACATATACTTTGGAATTTCATCTTATGAAGTATATTCTGTTTTACATGATAATTGTGGAATGAATGCTGAAATGAGAATTGACTAGGTATCTTGACAGTTGATTGTACGTTTGCATGCTGTATGACACATTGTCTCATTGAGGACATTGATGTTTTCTAGTTTAATCTAGAATATAATAGAAAGCTCATTTATAAGCAAGAGAGGAGTTACGAATAAGTGTCAGGGTGTATGTGTGTGCATGCATGTGCACATGTACTGTGGCTCTAGAGAGTCTCCTCTCCAAAAGAGTCAAAGGGACATGTGTTGAGAGTGTGCCCAGCACCCCAGCCAGCACTATATCTGATGGAGCCTAGCCCACAGCATTGGCTTGCCCTCAGCCTCTCTTCCCCAGCCAGCAGAACTGTGATCAGAGCCTTTGAGCCCAGAAACAAAGAGATGTCTTCCACTGATTACATGTATAACAATTTTTCTTTTCATCCCCCAATCTCATTTCACTAAACTAGATTCCTCTGGGCATTACTCTGACAAGGCAATTTCTTTTTATTGTTCACGAAAGGCTGACTCTCTTGACTTTGAATAAGTGCTACAGTAAGTCTTATGTGAAGTCTTTTTAATATACAACCTGCAAGTTGTATGTACATTCTGACAAACAGCCCCATTTGGAAAACAATGCACATGCAAAGCAATACACTCAATTTCACCTCTTCACTGTCATTGATCTGTCAAAGCAGCCAGCATGCCATGCTAAGTATTTCTCTACATTAAGAAATCATGAACCATCTGCCTGCTAAGCTGAAATTGTACATGATGTGAGGGATGCCTATCATCTTATGCTTAATTAATGCGCCATTGCATGCTTGCCAAGGAATCACACCACCACAAAAAGGCTAATGTTATGTAAATGGTTCCTGTCGCTATAAAATTGGAACTTCGGGACTGTTGTGAACATCAGGTTTGTAGAGATGATGTACTGGTTGATGTTGAAGCTATTTATCTGACTTTTTACTGCATAATGTAGGGGTGTGTTACAAATGCAATGAATGTTCACAAATAGAGAAGGCAATATTTAGAGATATTTTTAAGCGAGCCACTAAGTGGTGTGCTTGTATGGGTTTGGTGTAGGTCGTCCTTTTCTGGGGGACAAGTTGTCCAGCAGCACGATTGGATCTTATTCAACCAATCAGAGCCCATATTCCCACTGCACATCTCTCTCTGCTTCGAGTGGCAGGAAAAAGACGTGGAAGATGTCCCCGGTCTCGGCCGGTTTGAACACAGTTCATTTCCTTGTATTAACATCCATCCAGTTAATTTAACTTCTGCAGCTGAGGCTATGTGGAGATGTGGTTGGGTAATTGTTGCTTTGGCTCTAGCCGGAGCCTCTGTGGGCTCTCCGCAGGGAGAGAAGCCAAAGACCAGGCCAAAAACCACTTGCGGTAGCTCCGGCTACATGGCTAGTATTGATGGTATTGACTGGGCCTGTTTTGGCTACAAGTGTGCTGCGGTGAGAAACGATTGTAACGTTGGAAGGGGGTTATGTTTTCACTCTATTCCGTCTGTTTGTCTGTTACCAGGGTATCTCAAAAAGTTAACAGGCAAACCCTCCATAATTGGCCCAATCAAACAACATGGGGACACTGGACAGCTCATTTCCGTTTTAGACATAACCACCCTGCCATGTTTTCCAAAACTTGGTACAGTGGTTGAAGAGCACACCCTAATGACCACTGAACAATTATTGTGCTGATTGGCCATCTGGTGTTAAGATAATTGGCTAAAATGCTTCCAAGTGTGAAGAATTGTGGCCTGAATACACAATGTTCACTTGTGTGTGTGTATCTATTCACAATAAATAAACAGAAAATCAATATCTCTTTATTTATTGTGCCAACATTTCAGTTTCCCCAAGAACCACTGGGCCATGCCTTCTTACAGTTTTTATAATGTCTCTGGGTGAAGCCTTGTGGGGTGTTGTCAGACATGGCGGAAGTCTGTGCTCTACTGAGCACATTTTCTAGTTTGTTATGTCTTGTCACCTCGGTGCATTAAATTATTATATAAAGTAACCTTTTTATTGTGCCAGGAGTTCAGTTTCCTGATTGAAGCCACTGACTGACACGTAAAAATGTGATGGGGGAAACCAATTAAAATATTTAAAAGATACCTATGTTCTGGTTGATGCATGGCTCACCCATAACTGAGGTAAATAAGAATAAGAAGAAGATATAATGGCGGTTAGGCTTGAAATAAGTGTGGAGAGACATTCAAGAGGAGCTGAGAGAGAGAGGGAGAGAGAGAGAGAGAGAGAGAGAGAGAGAGAGAGAGAGAGAGAGAGAGAGAGAGAGAGAGAGACAGAGAGAGATACTCCCTCTGACACTAAAATCATATATGGGCTTAAACAGGTTGCCTTGGGTCTTCTTGATTTTTGTTGTTTGTATGATGTTATAATCTGCTTAGCCTAGATGTTGGGAATTATTGCAAATTTTGAATGTACAATTGATATACTTGGGTTTGATACTTTAAGCTGTTATCTTGGTCAGCTTCACAGACAAAGCAGGTGGCGAGCTTGAAACCAACACTAAGCTAGTTTTCACTTGTTATGTAAGCAATCTAATTAATTTGATTGGTGATGCAGCTAGAAAACAACAGTAAATGATGCAGCAATGCAAGCATCATACAGTCAAGCAGGGAGAGGATATTTGGCATGACTTTAAGTGTGAAGTGATGTGAAGTAAATCAGAGATGTTTGAACCCTGCGCCACACATAGCCACACCCACATGGTTTTACTCTGAGACCTGGATGGCCCTCCTGGTTTAGGATTAAATCCCTTCAGAATATTTTCTTGTATATCTGCCTCCCTGTTTTCCTTTCATCCTACAATTGCCCTGCACCCACCAAAACACACAACGACACATGCACACACACACATGCACACAGACCCACCACCATTACTACCATCACTGTGCTTGAAGAAAAAGAACATTATTAGTGTAGAAAAAACATCTCAAGATTTAACTAACACAAAAATTCAGTAAATATTAGGAAAATATTACCATAGTGGTACGTTGTGCATATATAAAGGAAGCTAGCAGAAATGTTAACATTTTGACTTTGCCCTCAAAAGAAAGTGGGATAACAAAGTTTTGAGGGCAAATTGTAATAAACAAGTTCAAGGAAACAACTTCTTTTCCCCTGTGTCTTCCCTACATACAGAGAATTCACTGACAGACAATCAGATTTCCTCCCACACAAACACACACACACACACACACACACACACACACACACGTCAAGTTAATGCAGACTGCAATGAGCCTTTCAGGAGAGAAATAGTCAGCTCAGTGAGAAGCGATTAGGGCTCCCTTCGGTCGCCATGGTGTTACCGATGATTGATGTGATTAATAAAGCCGTTGTCATGGCGCCCTCTATGCTGCTGAATGCAGGCCAAGAGACATAGAGAGGGAGAGAGAAAGAGGAATAGGTAAAGAGAGAGAGAGAGTGTAAAGGCACTCATGTATCTAGCCGCTGTGATTTATCTCTCCACAGCTCTGGGACAAGCCCCACTCATCTGATCATTATTTTATACGCCACATGACCTCATCAAATAGCATTGAGCTATAGTTATCTCCTCACACTGAAGTTGAGCACCCCAACTAAATCGTAATCAATGTTGACTTGGTGAAATCAAGTCAAGCCAATTTGGCTAATCAATTTATTCATTGGGATATTTACTCAAGTAATTAATTTTGAGTGCTTTTGCCTGCGGATGTGAGAATTTCCCAGGACACCGAACCAGCGTTCTTCACTCTTTCTACATAATCTGTAAGAAGCCAGGCAGTTCAAAATAACCTCACTTCAAAATTGAGTAATACTTCACTTTGGTTTCAACTAATGCATGTCAGAGTGCATAAAACAGGACAATGGGTTTAGTCAGGGCTATTGTGAGGGCATGTAGTAATTATCAGTTATCACATGTAGACGGCTTTCATTGCCTTACTCTATTGCCCAGTGCTGAAACACTGCCCATATGAAAAAGGACTACAAAAATCTCACAAGACTTTTATATGGTCTACCAAAAAAATGTACGTAAAACATATGGCAGTAAATGAAGAACCACTCATTTTACAGAGATTAAGCATATAAAAATGTATAAAAAACATACAAAAAATGTGTAAGTTGCTAAATAGAAAATTGTATTGATTGATTTGAATAAAAGACATATACTTTTAAAACACTCTTAAAGACCCACTTTTTTAGACTGGCTTTTCTGTATGGCTTTGCTCTATGCATTTTCAAGTTATCATTTGTCATTTTATCCTTGTTTTCTCTGTAATTGTCACTGTTTTACTACTGTTTTATTGTGTTGTTTTATTATTATTTTATTGTGTAAAGCACTTTGTAACTTCTGTTTTGAAAAGTGCTATATTGATAAATGTATTATTATTATTATTATTATTATTATTATAAGGCCTTATAAACATTTAGAGCATATATTTCCATAAATGAACTCAGTTTAAACTACAGTTTGACCTATATAGGTTTTTGAAGGCTGACTTTTTTAAAACTGTATCAGCTTATATTTTGTGTTGATATTCAATATCTTTTAAAAAAAAAATCCCAAATAGCGTTCAGTGTTTCTTCCAGATTTGCATACTTGCCAGGCTGTTAAAGCCTCTCAACAGCATTTAGACCATCATGGGACACTGAAACTCTCCACTGAACTCCAGGATGATAATAATAATACATTTATGCATACTTGTATGGAATGTAATCAAAATGCTGTATACAAATCAATTCAGATTAATTGGTTCCCATAGACAACCAGTGTAGCATTGATAAATTCTACAATGGCTACAAATGTGTAATCAAACAATCATCACATCCATCACATCCGAGGTGGACACTGACTGGACCAGATCTGGTTTTTAATAAAAGGTCCATATCAGCCCTATATATTTAACTCTTGTTTGAGCTCATCTTTTTGCCTTTTTACACATAAAAAACAGTCAAAGTAAAAGAGACAGAGAGAGAGAAAGGGACAGCGGGAAGGAGGACGAGACTGACAGAGACATAGCTTTAGCTTGGACAGACTACGCAGTGGGGCTACAGGAGGGAAAAAATGATCTACTCCTTATGCAGGACACAGACACAGATATACTGGCATGGTTGTTTGAACACAAAACCTTTTAATTGCTGACTATTTAGAAAAAGCTTGGGCTCGAAGGAAGACAAGATGATTATTACGAGTCATATTAGGAGTATTATAGTACTGGAATGTACTTAATGTACTTAATGTGCTTACTGTAATGAATGAGTATTGCTTACAGCTATAATATAGCAAACTGAAATTTTGTTGATTTTATCAGTGTCTTGTAATCCCATGTGGGATGGGCCACCTAAGTGGCACGACACGTAAAGAAAACAATTAATTAATTCAAAAAATTAATTCATACATTGCCAAGAACGCAAAAAGACAATCAATTGTTAAACTGAAGATCCAGATTAAATCGAGGCTGTCAGACGCGACAACCTCTTCCTCCATTCACAGCGATCTGCTGGGTGTGTGTGTGTGATACGCGCCCCGCGCATCCAAGCTGCTGTAAGGATTGCACAATTGGGAAGGACAATCAGAAAGGGAGGAGACAGTGTGACGGCCGTGGAAAAAGGAGACTTACAGGGAATTCTTCACACAAATATTGCAATTATTTTCTATCAGACATTGTTGGACAAAACTGACTACTTGGACAGCTTAACTCTATTCATATATGTATTATTTTTTATTGATTTTCTGACCTCAGCCACACAATTTCTCTAATTTCTCTGAGTTGTTCGCCGTTTGTTTCATCCCAGGACAGCTGGACTGGCAGGAGGCTTGGCGGCGTGTTTATGCTTCAAGGTTGTTAGACAACATTTAGGCCTAGCTATATCACACACACACACACACACACATGCACACACACACACACGCACACATACACACACCTACCTATGAAGCATGTGACATCCCATTGCACATAAATTTTGACTTATTTTACATCCATTCATCTTGAAAAGTTTGACTTGTAAATGCATGCATCTACAAGCCTACTACAAATAGAAATAAAGATCTACATAATAGGCTAAATATCATTTCATATAATCCAAACTCATTTTTGGCATTCAATGGGAACCAATCAGAACACTGCTTCGCTTCGCCATTCTAACCGATTATGACATCATTGGATGGAGCTGGACTGTGCTCTACCAATCAGAGCCTGTCTCAGCTGCACTGATGACATCACAATCAGAATTCTGACGTGTTTGGTCGCAGCAGCCCAGGGCATAAAAGGCCCCGCTCGAGGTCTTGAGCTTCAGACCTTACCACGGTAAGGTCTGCTCCCCTGGGTGCTGGTAAAGCTGATGCTTGGACCACGGCAAGAGGCTCTCTATGGGAACCTTTTTACACGGTGCTCATTTCAGACCAGTAGCTATTGGACGCTTGATGGGCGTGTTTGGAGACTTTCTCTTTATTTATTTATTTTTTTTCTAGTTAATTTTGATAGTTTGGACCACGTGGCGTGGCGGCTAGCAAACGCGGTTCGTTGAAGAGGTGGTGGTCGGTACGAAGAGGCGTCGTTCGCATCCCGCTGAAGCCAAATTGCCAGCCACTCCAAAGGTGCGGTCTGGCGGTTAGCGATGGCGGTTCGTTGAAGAGGTGGTGGTTGGTACGAACAGACGAGGTTCGCCTCCTGCTGAAGCTAGCCTGCCAGCCAGGCTAGCTTATCTTGAGGTGCGGTTCGCGTCCCGCTGAAGCCAACCTGCCAGCTGCTCTAAAGGAGTGGTCTGGCGGTTAGCGATGGCGGTTCGTTGAAGAGCTGGTGGTTGGTACAAAGAGACGCAAACCCGCCACCCAGTCCAAACCATCAAAATCAACTAGAAAAAAACCCCCAAAACTAATAAAAGTAGCTTCACCAGCTACTTTTCCTGAATTTCCCCAAGGGCATTAATGCTATCTTATCTTATCTTATCTTATAGGGTTGTAGGCCCTTGTCAAAGTCCACAGTAAGAGCTTTACCAGGGGCTCCAGGGAATGCGGTGGGTTCTACCGCTGCTGCTGCTGCTGCAGCAGTACCGTTAAGCCAGGTGGTCGTAGTCAGTAGTGGCAAGCAACAACACTGCTGCTGCTGCTGCTACTACTACAGCTGCTGCAGTAGTATAGGCCTAGTAGTGGTAGTTCCAGGAGTTCGCATTACAGATGAAATATTTTAAAGTAGCATTTTCACTAGTCATAATGTAATGAGAGATAAGCTATTGTAAATTAGCATTTAAGATATCTTTCATTACATTATGACCAACCAAAATGCTAGATATCTCTAATAACATTATGACCTGTCAAAATGCTAATTTAAGATATATTTTTTTACATTATGACTAGTCAAAATGCTAGAGGTATCAAACACAAGGCAGAGTCCAGTTTGGGATGAGGTTGGGATATGATTGGCATGCTTGGTGATTGATGACATATGTGGTTTCGATAGTGAATGTCCCGTATCATAAACTGAATGAGATTGAAAATGAGATCCATTTTGTTTTGTATTTCCTACATTACCACGATTTAAGAATGAGACTGTTTAATACATTTTGAATACTGGCTGGGCCTTTAACCACCACTTCATGTTTTCCTTGGTAAACTTCACTACTTTTTCTTCACTTACAGTAGTATGACTTAATCATTCTACATACAATCCAATCTCCTCTGACAATTTATCACTGTCTTTTTGAGTTCACATGCAATTTCATCACAGTGTGTTCCATCACCTCAGAATTTATCAGTTAATTTTTGTTACTTCCACCCTTCTGGGGCTCGCCTTAATGATAAATGGCAATGTTGAATGATAGAAAGTGCTGATGAATGATGAAAATGCCTCTGTTTTTATCAAATCATCAAACCACCATTTCAATCAAATCACTTGACAGTTTATCACTCCGTTTTTCAATTCACATTAATTTTCATCACTCTTGTTTTCAATTCACAAGCATTTCCATCTGTGTGGTGGTCTGAGAGAACCCGTCGGATGTCGCTGCTACATTTTTGGCAATGAGCCAAAGCAGCTCGAAAACGGGTTTTGCGGGTATTTGAGATTTTAAGTGATTTGGTTACTTTCATCTCCGTAATACATCATGATGAACAATTATTTTCATAAAACAAAAGGGAAAGTATTTATTTTTATGGTTTTGTGAAGGGTAACGTTAGTTAGCTAGCAAAACAAAACAAGTTAGCCGGGTAACGTTACTGTTTGTCCCGTTCTGCTGCTGACCGCATCACACCGGGGTGAGAGGAGTGGACTTAACGTTACTAACTTAACGTTACAACTAATGTCCAAGAAAAAACACAGGCTGCAAAACAGATCGCAAAATGACAGTAACCAACTTATCATGAGTGTTAGCTGCGGTAGGACAGAGGGGAGCGTATCTATGTTCCCAGGGTCCTATGTTCCCAGGGTCCTAAGTTCCACCCAACCATCACAACTCCATGCCTGGCTCCGTAAGCTTGCTCTAACCATAACCTCAGTGACCCCATGCCTCAACCCAACCACCTCCTCTGCCTGGGAACCACTCAACCGCAAACCTGCCCTTATCTCAACCAGAGGGACTTCATGCCTAGGACCCTGGGAACATAGGAATGACCCCCTATGGAGCGAAGCTACAGGTGGTCGTGCCAGATATCCATCAGTCATGTCCTCAGACAGATCGCTACATCCACTCGTGTTATTCCCCGGTTACTGATGTTAACAACTTATTGCAAAAACTAATAAAAAGCCTTAGAAGACACAGATAACTGATCCCTTCTCATTTCAACAATTTAACTTTGACTATATAGATAGCCGCACTTGTTAGGGTACTCCATTCTATTTTTGCCTTCTTCCTGTTTACCTTCTCACCACTAAAGCAAAGATAGATAAGTGTTCGATAGGTGTAAAGGACATCCACAGACACACACTTAAGACAATCCTATGATTTCAGATTGCTGTAAGGAAGTGAGCAAGTCTATGCTGTTGAGGAAAACAAATTATATTGGATTTATTTTCAGTGCAGGTGTGTTTGTTCCTTACACTCTCCTGTAGGCTAACAGAAATATCAAAAAATGAAAATGTCAAATTTTCACCATGTGAAGGGTTTTTGCAGGCCACCTACTTCCACCCCTCATACCAGAGTGGGGGGTCATTTCATTAAATCCTGTGGTGAAGTAATTGCATCTAATATCACTTTCCATCAAAACTTCCGGTCAGTACCCCATGACTGATACTGACTGACAATATAGCCTTTTATTTGGTCAGGGTGAAGGATTTTTGGTTGGTCTCTACTCTCCATTTTAATCCTAACAACTGGCGGGTCAAATGTGGACTCAAGGTGTAGAGAGTGAAACGGTACACGCTACACTTTGTACGGGGAAATGACAGCCTGCACCATGCTGATTCCGGAGAAATTACATTGTAGTTGCCCATTGGCAACTACAGAACAAATGTCAAAAAATCTATTGTCCCCTATAACAGGTCATGTGGGCTACAATCATGAACAAGGAGAGATTATTTTAGATAGAAATGGAGTCAGGCTCGCATTTCAGACACTAATTTGCAATATAATCTCATGTAATAGCCCATGACTTTTTATCAAATTCCCCACAGAGATAAAATCTTTTCTTGCTGAGTTTTATTACTACCAGAGGGCAATATGATCATTTTCTAATTTTATATTCAAGCTTCATTCATTCATTCATTCATTCATTCATTCATTCATTCATTCATTCATAGTTCATTATTTTCCCCCCAGAGCTTTAGGTACATGCAAACATTATTGTGTGAGATTTGTTTAGGGCAGTGCTAAATGGAGAAGTTGGCTGAACATAACACAAGTCAACAAGAAATCCAAGTATCAATACTTTATATAATATATTTTCTTTGCAGCTTTTCTCTGTAGTTGTCTATTTCAGTCAGTCCCTCTCCCTCCCTCTTCTGACTCCAGAACCGTCTCACGTCCTTCTCTCCTGTCTTGCAGCAGACCCTCTTCCACCAGCTCACGCAGTACCATCGCCATTTCACTGTTAAGCCGGTTCAACTTGGTCACTGTGTAGTCCTGACGCTTTGGGGTGGCAAGGTAGAGATCAGCAAAGGCCAAGCTAGTGCATGGTTTACTCGTCACCATTTTGCCTCTGTAGAGAGCAGACGTCTTAAACTGCTCTACCAGCTTTTCAAAATTGTCATTTCCCCTGCAGGTTTGCATGGGCTGTCTGGTTTCTTCCTTCTGCCTCTGGGTGATGGCTCGTATCTTCAGGGCCAGTGATTTCTCCTGCTCGGTTGTCAAAGTGTTCTCATTTCGTTCTTGTGCACCAAAGGCCTCTTGGCAGATCACAGCCGTAAACATACTGAACAAGCAGAAGTGGCCAATAATGATGACGACTATGGTGAAAATTCGGCTCCAGCCCATTCCCAGGTCGTCCAGGGCCGTCCACGGTCACCAAGCCGAAAACCATCAGGAGGGCAGAGCCTAGGTTTCCCCATCGCTCAAGGTCTCCAGTGTCGGGGTCTCCAAAACAGTAACATCCAGTCAGGGCGGAGATGAACATGAACACAAACATTTGGCCAGCGATACAGCTCACTTTCTTCAAGTTGTTGAACAGAGTTTCCATCCAGAACTGGACGCCTGGGAAGAAGGACACCATTTTCAGCAGGCGAACGCAGCGACATTCCCGAATAAAACCAAGGGACCCGTCAGCGCTGAACACTCCTGTGCTGGATAACATGGGCAGGAAGGACCCAACCAGGACGACAGCATCAAAGACATTGTACCTGTTCTTCCAGTATTGTACGGGTTCGACGTACACCTTCATGAGGAGCTCCATGGAGTATATCGTGATGAAAATGTCGTCCACAATCACGAAGAAGCTATAAAATCTCTATTCCAAGCGGTAATCTGTTTCCAAAGCGATGCACACAGTATCCAGGATGATGGTCAGCACAATCAGGCCAGTGAACAGCGTAGACTCAGTTATACTGGCGATGTAGTTGTTGAAGTGGAGTTCAGTCTTTGCTGTTCCTCTCCCACCAGTGTCCCGGTCAGAAGATTGTTGCTGTGCCATCTTGCCTCCTCCCTGCTCAGTCACAAATGTAGCTTTTCCTCTGCTCTTCCCTTTGGCTCCTCCGTTGTTTCATTCCATTTTGTCTTGTCTTTTGAATCCCTGTCAAGAATCTGGCTAGATCTTCAATACTAATAAATGATTAAACGAACACAAAAGATATGTTGCTGGTGTGCATGTTCTTGAAAACTCGATTCTAAACATATTTGAAAATAAACGTTATAGGGGCAAAACACCAAAGAATTGGAATCTGTCCACTTCTCAGCTGCCTGTAATTGGAACCAATGGCGAACGTGGCTTATGTTGCCATTATAATGCTAATATTTTTTTATCAAAACATCACTAGAATTTTGTATTTAGCGCATTGTGTGCAAGACAACTGTGACTGTCTAAAATGGTACCAAACATGAGGCCTTTTTTTTCAATCATAAAGCTTATCTTCTGAAAGTATTTTGATGGTGCATTTACTTTGCTGAAACTATGAATCCTTTTTTCAAGAACACTTGATAATTCTCAGACTTCTTTGCTTTCCTCTGATTTTGTTCTTACCTGAGCTTCAGATTCAGTAGCGCTGTCATCTATCTGCTCCCTTGTAACAGGAGCCTTGGCTACCCGTGTCTATTTACAGAGGCCAACCTGGTTGTAGATAAATGAACTTTCTTTACCCCATCCCGTTTCTTCTAGACTCAGGTTGGAGTGGTGCAAAAACTGCAGACAGACACAGGCTGACACAGACTAACCATCACAATCCATCATATACCGCGACACTGGTTTGCTTGATATATAGTTATTGATTGGGAAACTACTGCTTTTGCACTTTATTACTTGTGAGAGGTTGTGAGAACGCAGACACAATCCTATAATCAAGAAAAAAAACAAGACTGAAAGCAAATAGAAAGTCTTACTTCACTGAGCAAGGTGAAATGGGAAGGGTTTTTCAATTTGTTTTGTGTGTTCTTTGACATTTCAAAAAGTGGGCACGCTTTATTTTTTTGTCAGGTGCATTTTAAAAGGCTGAGAAGACCTAATCCTAATAACGTTTCTCAAGCACCGCAACCTCGAACGGTATAACACTTCGGTTCAATCGATGCGGGTTTACCTTCATGTCTACAGCACAGGGCCGAGGGAGATAGTGTCATTATGTTTCATAAATGGCAGCATGCAGTGTAATTAAGCAGGAAATTACCCAGAGGTCAGCTCACACCTGGTGGAGCAGAATAGTGGAGATAATGATGGGTTTTAGCTTGGATCTCAGCTGCCTGTTTAACTTGCTCCCTGTGTGGGTGGCAAAGAAGCCAACGATGTCCCACTCTGGTTTTTCTGGCCTCTGCTGAAAGTTGGTTTTGGATTCACTGAGCCTGGATCATTTTCCTGTAGTTTATCTGTGCCCTGTCAGTTTTTAATGGTTCATTGGTGATTGCCGTATAGACAATAGTTTAATTTAATCACAGTTGAGGGCCTTTATCTTCACCTCTATCTTTCCATTATGCCTTTCCTATTGAACATGTGCTTTCCAATTCATTATGGTTTCTTTTTGTGTTTTGTAGCATTGGGATGGAAAACGCCTTGCCTAATGCATGGATTATTTCATTTGAAACCATGTTGGAGATGAGAGAGCATGGCTTGCTGGGCTGGGAAATGAACAAAGCTGTGCTGTTCTGTTGCTATAGACAGTGGGTGGATATGATGTGTCTCTTTCTCTCGCCTACCAACAGAGCACTGAATCAAATGAAAAAATATCCTTTACAGTGTGAAACAAAATGGAGAAACCCACGATGACATGGAAGCATTATGTCTGCACACTATTTGTTATATCAAACATGCACATGTATCCAGTATCAAACAGACTCCCCCTTACAAATATGCATTATCTGCATTAAGTAGCTTACAAGACATTGGTAGCAGCTGACAATTATTTCCGGCAATTCCGATTGCCTCTCTGTGAATGGTCTCTACTATTAGATGCTGCATTATTGTATTACCATGGCAGTGATAATCCACTGTGGAACTAGGAGGATGGAAACAGTTGTCTCCGTTCTGACACAAACCAAATCAGACATGCCCCTAGGGGAGGGATTGGGAGGCCCGAGGTCCACCTGGCTCTGAATGTAGGCCACTGGGTGAGAAGGAGGGATAGCCTCAGAGTGCTACCCCCCACCCACCCACCCACCCCACACACGCACACACACACCCCACACACACACACACACACACACTAGGAAATAGTCCTAACCGTCGGCGATTATTAGAGGCAGCGTGATAGGCTCTGCTCCTCTGTTCTGACACGTTAATATTACATGAAACTGTTAGGGATGACAATGGGCCTGGGGCTGGGGCGAGAAGGAGACATTGAGTTTTTTTTTTTTTTTCTTTTTCACATTCGCCTATTTCTCTCCCCCTCCATCCATCCCAGAGACTTTAAATAACTCATGCCCTCATTATCCAAATATGGGAAAGCGCAGAGTATCATATAATTAATTTGATTTCAGTGTATTTATTTCATACTCTGACTTTGTTTTGTTACAGTACACTGGTTATTGCAGAGAGGCAGTTGTACAGTACAATCTTCTGTACACTATGTTCCTCCAGCGTTTTTATTAAATATACACCATCCCTATCCTCAGAAATGCAGCAGAATGTCGGAAAATGACTTCATCTGTGAGTTTTTTGTTCCCGAGTGGAGGAGAGGAAGGGAGAGATCATTTGTCACAAAGAGAGGTTTCCCAAAGCCCGTGTTGTTATTGTCTGTTGAAAGGTAAACACCTCAGAGCACCTCAGAGGATTTTATGTGTTCAAGCCTTCAGACATACAGACTATAACATTCAACTGTTGCAGGGACTACCAGCTTTCTGTTCTGTTTTGGTTTTTTCTTTCTCTACTAGGCTGCATGCTCTCTTAAGTCTCAGCTCAAACTTCATAGATTCAGCCTTTAATTATGATCATATAATAAAAACTCCCAATTTGAATCTCTCTCTCTCTCTCTCTCTCTCTCTCTCTCTCTCTCGATCTCTCTCTTTGAAATGAAAGCATTGTAATATAACCACTGCATATAGAGGCTGAGGCACCCCCCCCCCCCCCCCCCCCACACACACACACACACACACACACACACAAACGTACACTGTAGATCCACATTGATTGGATTCCGAATCAGAGCTCCCTGAAAGATTCCTGTCAGCTTTATGTTGGCACCGATGGCACCAACCAACCTTTCCTTCGCAGTCTCTATCCCTCTCTCCACCCCTCATCCTCTTTTCTCCCACACTCTATCCCTTTTCCTCTCTAATTCTGCATGACATTCTTGCTCGTAAACTATCTCTCCCATTCCACTGTATCTCCTGCATCATCTCCCCCATCTTTGCCTCCTTCCCCCCTTTCCCTCAATTTCTCGATTCGCCCCTCTCAGGACTTATTCACCCAGTCATTATCTTCTCTCTGCTGGCATAAAGCTTAAGTGCATCCACACAGACCACTCACCAACACAAACGCCCCAATTGCACACTTACTTTGATAGAGGCACATGGCGGTAAGTGAGACCAAATTAGTTGTTACCAAACTGATGGTCTTTTATTTCTCGCCCCATGCATGTGTCTCATTTTCTCACAAAATTGCAAATACACACACACTCATAGGCACACACACAAACCAATTCACATCTGTGTGTCTTTGTTGCCAGTCTTTGACCGTCCACCTGAGAGGGACCAGTGCCTCCAAGCCAGCCAAAGCCCAGTGACAGTTGGAGGGGGGAACAGAAGGCATCAGGGAGGTGGCTTATGACAGCGACACAAAAGCACTAGTGTTTAGTGAGGGAGGTTGTATCATACATTAGGCTGCTGCTGCATCGGCCTGCCACCGAGCTGAGGTAACCATGGCAACAGGCTACTGGGAGACGAGGGAGTCAGCAGGCTGGAGTCAGTGGGCCTTCAGCTTTTGAAATCCAAGAGAGATTAGCTTAGAGCAAAACCCCAAACCTCACACTACACACAGCTTTATGACGGGTACTGATGTTGGTGGAAGTGGGAAGTAAGAGCACTGGGAATACACAAAGTTTTTAGGCAAAGACCCAACCAAACAGTTGACATCAAAGGAGTTGTGCAGGCGCATCCTCCCAAATCCAGCGCTCATGGCAGTATGAAATGCAAAAATTATGCAGAAAGCATCAAGCAGCCGAAAGCATGGATAGTAGAGGAGTGAAGATACAATATCCTGCGATCTGGCAGTAATCAGAGTAAATTGCATCATTTGTGACCATTGGATGAATCCCAATGATTAGTTATCTTGTTAGGAAATGTGAAATTATTGCCATGATGATGTCTGTACCAGATTGCCATGGCAATAGAACACAATGAGCGCTGGGAGATAAAAGGAGAGTGGTGCTTACATAACAAACCGAGGGCAAGAAATGAGGGGGGCTGAATCAGATAGAAAGAAGCAAAAAGGCAGAAGAGCGAAAGGACTGAAGGAACAAGGAGAAATAAATTGAAAAGAGGCAAGAGAGCAGATGAAGACAGATATCGGAAATGTACAGAAGTAAAAACAAGCTAGCGACCGACTGATATCTAATCCTTCAGAGAGCTTTTAGCCTAGCTTAAGAGGTCAATGATTCGATAAAAACATATGAGATCATCAGACCAAAGACACAAGGCGTGTGAATGGGGACAGGATGTTGTGGTGGTAAACACTGAAGGAGAGATTATTTACTGGAGAATCGTGTCATGAAATATACATGAGGAATCATCAGAGGGTTTAACAGTTCTCTTTACTCTCCTCCTTAATCCACCTACTCAAGTAGGACATGACTCTCTCTTTCTCCCTCTCTCTCTCTCACTTTATGCAATTTGTGTATCCTCCCGGGAAGGGGCTAACTCTTCATCATTCCTCTTGTTTCATCCTTTAAGAAGGTGGCATGGAAAGCTTTTTTTTTTTTTTTTTGAAGTCAGTTTCATACCATTCCCTTAAGTGTTTTTCCTACACTGACACTTGAAAGTTTCAAAATATTGAAGATGGATTTGAAAAGCCACATTCTGTATCACATTTCTGCTAATGACCTCTCACAGGTATTGAGAATTGAAAGTGTCACATTGCCATTTTGCCGGTTTGTCAAAAAAAGTAATAGACATGACATATCAAGAACACATTTTCTGTGCATGTTTTGACAGGAGCGCTTTGGGTGACAGTGTCTCCCACACTAGTATTTGGATTTAGAGGATGCAGACTCGTTGAAAGAGAGTTCTTACATATCAAGTACTTGGCTGGGACTTCTGAGCTGCTTTGGGACAGAATAGAGGCTTATATCCTGCTGCCAAAGAGTTCAGTAACAAAACCACACAAAGGTACATTCATACACACGCACGTACACACAAAAATGTGGACAAACACATGCACACATTCCTACCCTCTTGCAGAAGACCCAACCTTGACCACCTCCAAATAATCTGTATAACTGCTTAGATTCCCAGATGCATATTAATATATTTGTAGGCTGGGAAAATAGATGAATATTTGAGAGCTGAAAACATTTCTCTATTATTCATAAGAAAATTGGATTCATAATTGATGAGTAATGAGGGAAGCAACAGCTAATAGTTTTTTTTTTATTCCTCATATTGGTGGGTCTAACTTGTTTTCTTGCATACCTCAAATGAACTCTGCTGAACCTTTTGGTTGTGTCCCACTTGAAAGGGGAAGCACTAATACAAACATTGCAAACTACTGTACCATGTGGCAATATTGTCAAACCAACACTGTCAAACAGCATACTAAGATATAGTTCAGACACTGCTGAGGGTATAAGTCTACATAACCTACAACAGTTGAACATAATGCTCTGATCTCAGCTGTAGTTTAGTGTATCCTATAAAATGTTTGCGCTGCAGCGGCTATTCAGCTGAGACCATTTATGATAGAAGATGGCGATGCAGCCGTGCGTTACTCCGTGGTGCCTTGCAGCTTTAAAGTGCTTTGATTAAAAATGCATTTCACATAAACCAAAAGGCTGCAGTCAGTCATGCAATGTATACACACCCACAGAGTTACGAGTGGTTTTGATTATGCTAAACACATGGTTGTGTGCACACGTGCCCGCACGCACGGACACACACACACACAAGCACACACACGCGGTACCTTTGAGGATTCCTCCAACAGCGATGCCAGCGGCCTTACCTACAGGCATGAGAACTACAGTGGCAAGCTGAATCCATAGCCCGGAGCTGTTTTCAACATTCCAACTACTGATCATACTGATGTTACCTAGGCTACACTTTCCAAACTCTACAGAGTGGCGAAAGCTGTATCAAAGTGATGCAGTAAATGGAAACCCACATATGATATTTTGTTCTACACAATCTCTCTCGACAATAAAGGGTTGCAGAGTAATTACTGCGAATGAATAGAAAGGCTTGAAGAATTAGTGGCAAATCAAGTAAAGCCAGGCCTGCATAAAATCCATCGATGTAAACAACAAAAAAAAAAAGACCCTTCACCCAGACTATACATGGACGTCTTTCAACCAAATAATTACTTTTGCAAAATTTTAATTACTTCGCAAAGAATTGATTATTTAATTCATAATTGACTTAGCTAATGGCCCTTTTTTCTCCTCTTGCTTTCTCCAAGTCCAGCTGAGACATTTTTTAATTGCAAGGTTTTTGCAAACTCCAGTGTAGCCCAGCCCCTCAGGAGCTGTGCTTTCCTCTCACCAAATATCAATCACTTGAATGAGATTGTCCCATTAAAAGAGCTTTAATGGGCCTAATCACTGAGGCGGGAGTCGAGCAGCGAATCAATTAACCAGATTTGTGTAAGAAGAGACACTGACTTCAGGAGTCACATTTCATAACCGGAGACTTTTAAAGATGATTGACAGGCTTTTGTTTATAGCCCAGTTGTAAAGGTGTAAGCAGTCAGATTGGATTTCTCTGTCACAGCCGGCTTATAAAATGCCTTAATATGGACATAAATATCATAACACAATTGTGAGTGTTGGCTAAAAAAGGTTTTGTCAATGGGTGTTTAAAAGTATTATTTTAGGAACAAAACAAGTGCATTAAACTGTCCTGTGATGTAATTATAATTGTGAGTGACCCTGTGTGAGAAGTCTGAAAAAGATGTAATGAACGGCGACAGCTCTCTCACTCTCTTTCTCTCTCCACCTGTCACATTTTCCAATTTGGCAATTAAAGCTCTTTGTTGACCTCGCAGCCTTGCTGACCCCCCGCCATTAACCTGCCTCATTCATTACAGCGCTGCCACCTGCCTCTATGGTAATACACTTGTTAGGATCTGCACAAACTGTCCAAGTCAAAGGTCTTTTAAATAGTGAAGTTAATAGATGGCAATGAAAAAGCCAATCTCAGATGATATATTCTCTACTTTTAATGCACGCTGTTAACCGTGCCCTTAACCACTGACCTCCAGCCGCCACGCTTAATGCACTTCCTAAAAATGTTGTAAGCAGCATCTTTCTTTAGTAAAAATAATGACAGTATCCATAGTCATATTTCAGTGTTACCTAATCTATGTTAGAGCACAATAAATGTTTAATTATGTTTTATTATGTGGACATAAAAGGAAACAGGAGAATGGACACTGGTGGATACTGTACCAGACAAAAGCAAAGAGTGATCGAACCTAGTCTATATAGTCAAAGTCAAAGTGTTTTATTTATCAAATGCACAGTATCACACAAGGTCATTCTGAACAATGAAATTCTTAGGACAAGGCAAGCAACAACTACGTAGTAGGCATAAGAAGAAAAAAAAAAATATATATATATATATATATCAAATTATATTAAATGTTAAAAAGAGTCACAAATAAGGGCAAAAATAGCAAAAGTACAGCAGTTCCAGAGCCAGTAAAGATGGGCAATATGGACAGTAAGAATAAGAGTATTAAATATTATAAAGGAGTATTAAATATTATAAATATAAAGTGTAGGAGTGCTATTCTGTGGGTGAGTATGGACTGGAGGAATCAGGCTCCATGATGACAGCATTTTTTATTTCTCTGTAATAGTTGACAGATCACATTTTCCCCCACTTGTAGAACATATTTTTTTATCCTGGGACCAAGAAAACCTATTGAAAAAGGCATTGTAAAATGCCAAAATCACATGAATGTCAATGCGGAAATCAGCCAGCTTCTCTCAGTCTCTAATTAAAAGATTGCTTTTGGGGGATGGCAGCTTTCTGCAGGACACTGAAGATACGGCGTGTTCATCCAAATATCTGCTTCCGCCACATTCTGTATTTCTGCCACTTGCCGACACTGTGAATAATTATCCAGGACACGCACACCTCAGTGGGGTAAGAGATCCAGACAAACCCTGGCACTTTAACAGTCCATGGCTGTCTGTTGAGACTGACAACTTCACCTGGCTATGGTCTAGTTTTCTGCTCAGCCAGGAGTGGAAGGGGGAGGACAGAAAAACAGGGGGAGAGGAGACAGCTGATGCATATTTCATCGTGGTATTGTGGACCCCTCTCATGTATTTTTAACGCTGCAGGTAGCCCGGTGAGAGAGGGGGAGGAGGAGAGGTGTATGGTGCCACTGCCTCATATTAGTTTTTTTTTCCTCCACTCCAATAACCGTGGACACATTCAAAAACCAATCATATTGTTCTCTCTAATTCCAGGGTAAACAGAGCAAACATTCATTACTGGGGCAAGATCCCAGAATTACTCCGAGTGTCAAATGGCAAACAATAGTTTATATCAAACTCACTGCCATGTTCTGTATGCAAGTGGGGAGACTGAGTGTAAATATCAAACCTCACCCACAGAATTATGAATTATACAGCAGTCTGAAGGAATCCAGTCACCAGGTGTGGGTAGTGGGATGTGTGTAGAGCATGTGTGTGGGCAGTATAAGCACACAGCACAATACAATATTACCTTTATTTAAACTCGAAGAAAATCATTGAGGGCTGGCCCTCATTTACAATGATGTCAAATATAAAAAGATATAAAATAATAATAAAAAATACAAGATAAAAGAAAACAATCAATTAAAACAAGTATATAAGTACAGTAATAAAAGATAAAAGATACAAGATATACAACAAATCAATTAAAACAGGTGCAAACAGAACAGTTAAGTGGTTAGTGATAATAGATTTAAAATGTCCAAGGTTTACTAAAGTATCAATTTTTAGGGTGCTCTGCAAAGAGTTCCAGGCGGTCGGAGCATAAAAAGAAAAGGCACATCTTCCAAGCTCAGTACAAACTCTAGGGACTTGTAGTGAAAGCCAGTCATTAGACCGAGTGTGATGTGGTCCAGAGGACCAATCTAGCATAGATGTGATATAAGATGGTAGCTTCCCAATAAGGGCCTTGTAGATAAATAAATACATGTGCTTATAATGTCTCTCAGACAGAGAAGACCACCCAACTTTTCCATACAGGATGCAATGATGAGTGCTATAAACATCACCAGTAATAAACCAGAGCAGAATGGTAAACGGCATCCAAGGGCTTAAGAGTAGAGGCAGAGGCATGCCTATAAATTACATCACTATAATCTATGACAGAGAGAAAAACAGCTTCAACAATCCTTTTCCTACAAAACATAGGGAAGTTAGTTCTATTTCTATACAAAAAACATTTTTTTGTCGTAATTTCTTGACAAGATTGTCTATATGAAATTTGAATGTGAGTTTGTCATCTATCCAAATACCAAGGTATTTATATTCTGTAACTCTCTCAATAATGGATCCTTGTACAGTGGAAATATGAAAGTTTTTGCTACCATTACATCTAGCTCTAGAGAATAACATAAACTTAGTTTTATGTGCATTCAGTACAAGTTTAAGATCATTAAATGCAGCTTGGAGAACGTCAAAGGAATGTTGCAGGTTCTCCACAGCTAGCTGAGCAGAGTCTGCAATACAATACAATATTGTATCATCCGCATATAAATGTGCATGGCAATTAGTTAAAGATGAAAAGATATTATTAATAAAATTGTAAAAAGAACCGGACCCAGAATTGAACCTTGTGGAACACCCTTAGTTATCGGCAAAAACTCTGAACGAATAGTTCCCAAGTTCACTGACTGCTGCCGATCAGATAGGTAATTCAGGAACCATGCACAAGCACTTGAACTAAAACCAACATTACTTAAAATATGTAAAAGCAAGAAATGATCAACAGTGTCAAATGTCTTGGAGAGGTCCACAAAGATGGCAGCACAATGTTTTTTCTCATCCAAGGCATTGACAATGTCATTCACAACCAAAGTGATGGCAGAAACAGTGCTGTGCTGAGGCCTGAACCCAGATTGATGAGGACTCAGAACAGAGTTTGCGGTGAGAAATTCCTTAAGTTGACAATTTACCAGTGACTCTAGAATTTTAGCCAGACAAGACAATTTGGCAATTGGTCTATAGTTATTTGGATCACACCTTTCTCCACCCTTATGCAGGGGGACGACATGAGCAGTTTTCCAGACTCTGGGAACTACACCAGTAGGAATAGAAAGGTTAAAAATGTGAGTTATTTGCTCAGCAATTAGTGGAGCAGAAAGATGAAGAAAAAAAGGGTCCAAATTGTCTTCACCAGTAGACTTCTTAGGATCAATGGTCTGAAGAGCCTCAAAAACTACACTGAGAAAGACAGGATCTAGAATAAATTGAGAGGCATGATTTGGAGTAGGTACATAGTCATGATTAATGAAAAGATGGTCAATTTTAGTAGGAGGGGATCCCCTATCCTCATCCTCAAAAATATGGCCAGCTGCTGCAAAGTGTCTATTAAAGACAGAACAGATCTCACTATGATCATGTACTAAGCAATCATCAAACTTGACATGAGTAGGTAGAGAGGCAGCAGAATTGCTATTATTGGATTTTACCACTTTCCAAATTTTGCAGGGTTTGAATAAGTGCTAGAGACCAAGTTCAAATAGTAATCGGATTTAGCCTTCCTGACGAGGGACGTGTATTTATTTCTAATCTTTCTAAATGAAACCCAGTGGAAAGCCTCTTTAGTGCGTCTAGCGAGAGACCAAGCTTTGTTTCTTGCCATGAATAAGGTTGATAGTTCAGGGGAAAACCATGGACGAGATCTATTTTTCACTCTATGGTCTTTATTGCTCAGACTAGCCAATGGGAATCTGGTGATTTTGCTGCAAACATATACAGCATGCATATTGCACAGAAATGTAGCAACACAGCATCAGTTGCAGAGCATGAGTCACTGGAGCTGGTGGAGGTTAAGTGCTTTGCACAGAAGTAAACGCTGCCTCTGAAGCATTGAGTTTTCCAATCGGCTCTCCAATTATATGTTCATGTTCACAATCTTTGCATTTGTGGGGCAAAAGCTCCCTTCCACAAGCGAATCTTTGGCCTTTCTCAGTGGAGGACAAGGACAGCTACATCTCAGTGCCAGAGAGCAGCATAAAGCTTCCGTTCTGGTTCACATGAGCGCTGTCCTCTGCTCCTCAGTGGGATTATGATCTCTCTGTGAGATGTCAACAGGAGTTAATGAATATCCCCTTTCACAAAGCCTGGGTAATCCTGCCAGCAAAATGCCCCCCTCATTGATAAGATCTGCCATAATACCAGGAGGGAGACCACTGGCATCCAGCTCTCAACCACAGAGGGATTTTTCACGCTTCGATGCCTAAGCTGCCTTCCTTTATTTCTTTATTTTGCAACGCTCTGATGAAATTGGGCGCAGTTATTATTGAGGGATTTGTTGGTGGTGGTGGCAATGAAACAGTACACCTCCTGCTTAATCTACCCTCCAGTCTACTCTCTCTGTTTCTGTCTCATTTTGTCTCTGCCTGTGTTTCTCTTTCTTCCGCTCTCTCTCTCTTTCTTTCTCTCTCTCCTGGTCCCTGTCTCCTAAGGTGTGAACAAGTAATTGGTCCAATCTGTGATTAATGGGGTCAAGTTGTGTAAAAAAGGAAAGCAGTTCAATCTCCTAAGCAGGGAAGTTTCACTTTTGATTGCTCATTGGAAGGAGAAACAATCAATAGTCAATGGTTCCTTTGTTTAAAGTGATAATATGCAAGATTCTTGTTTTTTAGTTTTGTTTTGTTGTTGTTTTTTTGGCGACATCTTTGGTGCCAAGTGGTCATTGCTGTGGTGTTTTGCATTGCACTTGACAGTACCCTCACATCACTGGACTGACAGCACCTGCCACATCCCAAAACAAACAGACATGGGCTGTTCCTTACTGACTTTAGCAAATCAAACTACAAATAATGGAATTTTTTTAAGCCAATTTAAGCCAGTGCCTAAGAGTGACCATGTCTACAGAGACAGTAATATCTACACTATATTAATATATCAAATATGTTTTATGAAACAATGTGATAACTGTTTAGTTACATTATTACTGTGTCACCTCAGTGAATGTCCCTATTTGTTCTGGTACCAAAGACCCATAACACAAGAGTCAAGGGCAAAGTCAAAGTTTATTTTAGGAGTAGTAATTTGGGGGCAAAGGGGTGCACTGGGGAAGTGGGGTTAAAATCGATTAAGAGTCCATCATACGTTTAAGTACCTTTAAGTAAGCCCAGGGTCCTTTTGTGGCTCCCACCACACTCTGAGGCTGAGTCACAACTCTTACGGCACACTGGGGAAAGAGGAGAGGATAACTCTTGCCTTTGGAACCTTTTGGGTGAACACAGTTTCATCAAATTTTGTGAAATGAGCACAATCGCAGATTACGTGTTGTGGACACAAACTACATGAAGATTACATCCCTCCACCACGAAAGGATTCTATGACAATAACACAAATTGGAGATGCTATTTTCTCCTGTTCATCACATGAAAAGGTTAGCTAATGGTTAAGTTTAGGCAACTAAAACAACTTTGGTTTGATTAGGGTTAAGGTTAGCATAACGTTTACGTAACTAAAACTAAGGTTAAGGTTAAGCAACTAAAACAATCTTATTTAGGTTAGGGTAAGGTTTTGGTCAAGTTTAGTTGAGACTGTGTTGCGACAGATGAGTTAAAGACAGATGTTTACGGCCATCCACCACCATGACAACAATGTCCTTACTTTCTGCTGCACTCAGACTACCTGTTTCTAGTTGTGTCTCTTTCACATAATCATGTGGTGGGAACATGTATTTCTCTCACTTTTCATGCACTTTTCATGTGACTGCTTACATTAACTTTAGCACTAGACCTAGTACTTAGCAATAGAGCTAACAAGCTGCAGCTCAATTTAGGCTCTGGGCCAACATAGTAATACAGTTACTCCATGTAGACTGTGGCTAATAAATAATAGCCACACATATCAGTCCCTTCTCATCTGTGAGTGCTGTGAGTGAGTGCTGTGAGTACTTTCCATCTTGGAAAGGCAATCCCAATGTTCATTGAGGATTTTTCCTGGGAAAGAGCTACCCACTCATAGGTGTTGAGAACAACAAATGCAAAAACTTTCATTAACTAGTCATAGGTTGAATCACTATTATGTTATTTCAATCGCCAATAGAAAATAGGAAATCGGACATTTGTTTATATGAAGATGCCATGAATTATTACTTTAAGTTGAACTGAGGAAACCTTTTTGTCCCTCCTTTTCATCCAAAGCAGTGTGTCAGAATGAAGATATTCATATACAAAGACGATATGAAGCAGGCCATGATCACCATACATGAAATAGTCATACTTCATAATGACATGTCAAACTTGGAGGTCGAATAAATCTTGAAGACGAATAACCCTGTCAAGCTCGGTGTGTGGTCTTGTAGGCTATTAAGCATGAGGCTTGACCCTGTTTCAGCTCACTTCATCAAATGGACGTGAATCTACTTAACATACGCAGCAGCAAATCACCCTCTCCATGATATTGATCCCAGGTCTGAATTTTGTCCTTTAACTGTCATTTTGTCAATGAAATCACCCTTTAACCAGACACTAACGTCCACAATTCCACATTGATGGTGGTCATTGACATGCAGTGTTGGTACCCTGTAGCTGGGTAAAAAAAATACATTTCGACACCTTTAGACTACAATTGCCCCTTAGGGACAGAGTGAGGGAAGGGGGCCAGTGATTGGTCCACATTCAGGACACATTATTACAGGCAGATTTATACCTTCATCAGGCATGTTATGATTTAAAATGGCATGTAGGGAGTGGCATGTGTGGAGTCAACCATAACACCTCCCTGTTTAAATTACTAAATTATATATATATATATTATTAAAATAGTATAATAATCTATGTGTAATACATTACTTTACAAATTAAAAAATATGCACCTCATCAAACCCAACAATGCTCAAGAGAATGTGGATGGGGAGTGACGATACAAGTATAAGCACATATTACAAAAAACTGGTAACTGTAATCTGGTACAGTATTTGAAAAGAGAGACAGTAATAATGGTGATTTATGGCAAAAAATAGGCGTATACTTCATTACTCAAAAAACTAGCTGGAAGGCTACAAAGGTATTTTCCTTGTGAGATTCGTGGCACAAATATTTCCCAATTGTGTGTTTAACTTCATATAGTCTCCAGATTAGAGGGAAAATGAATATGAACTGAATGAATATAAACTGTATATAATCTCTGTACTACTGGTACTGAACCTATATGTTTTCTGAGGACACTGTTGTTAATTAAATACTGTGTAGACCTGGATATAATGTCCTTGATAAGTATTTCGACTATGAAAATCCGTGGCCTTACACTATTTTTAGCAGGTAATCGGTAAACTATTACGGATTACATCATGAAAGAAATCTTCCCCACCATGTGCGTGTGTGGGCTCCCTGGGCTATAACAAGGTTAGAAAATAACATATTGCTTAACCGTTCCCACACTGGCATTCATGGACAATTACATTCCCAACTGCACTCAAGTTAGAAAGACTCACTGATCCTAGCATAGATCTGGAGATGAAAGGGATATTCACTCTCTTTTTCCTCTATCAAATCAACCGTCTGCTTCTTAATCAGTCGTGCACATTTACATCCTGCTATATTCTGTGTGCTTTTCCTTTATCTTTATCCTAAAAAGGACAAAAGCTTGTTATGTTTAAAAGCGGTTGTCATTTCGCTGTGCTTCTTGTCAAATGCGATGCCGCAGTGGGAGTGATCAGAGGTGAGCAGCATCTCATCTGGCGTGGGCTGGTTTCCACCTGTCAGACGGTAAAAGCGAGTGATCAGAGTGATCATTTACAGTTTCTTCCTCGCCTCTCACATCTAGTACTAATTCACTGGCAATTTGTTTCTAAACATCTCGGCACAAATTGTTTACTCAGTCAAAGTGTTACCTTCTGCTTCGGCTTTTAAGATGCTCCAGGAATTTGCTTGGTATTAAGGAGATGTTTCTTGTTTTAGACTTTTTACTTTTAACCTTGTTGTTTGCCTCCGTTGTTGCAGTTCAAGGGGTACTTAGATGAAAATTCATTGATTGAACTGCCGGGGCTCTACATAGAATTACCCTGTGTGGAAGGACCTATGATAAACACACTGAATCTCATTTATTATTTCTTTCTGCCTTTGATGCCAGTAATTCCTGAAATACAATGAAGCAATGTCTTGAATACAAAACTGAATTCCCAAAAGGAAAAAAAAAAACACATATTGCTATCTATTTTCAATAGAAAAGAGAACAGGATCATGACCTGGTGCATGGAGAAGTAGCCATTACTCATTAAAACGCTATGCATTTTACAATAGCTCCATAGGTTTCACCAAGGTGTAGGACCATGCTTATAAACACATCCATCCTCAAAATCTCTCCTTGAACCTCACATCCTACCTTGATCAATACCTCCAGCTCTTAAACCTGCAATAAGCGACATCAGACCTTATAACCAGTCCTGAAACTAATGTGTGCTATGTGGAGATTTCATTGAGACATAATGATATAAACCAATATCCACACACGCGGGCCAGCTGTGTTTTCACCTCTTTTCCAAAGCTTGTTGTCAAACCCTGGTCCGGAACGAAGCTCCTCCTGGCCCATTCAGCTTAAAATTTTGTTAAAACTAGCTTGGCACCTCCCTCGCTGTTTAAAAGCGGCACTCACCCCCTCCCATTCCTGAAAAGTTTCTCATAATAGCAGAATCGTTGAAGTGAGTGAGTAAACTTAGTAAACTAGTAAACTTGCTACCTACCTCTTCTTGTCATTGTGGGACATGTAAACTTCAGCAGGAGACAGATCTGTCAAAGCGAGACTGGTAACCGACGACACTTCTCCGTAGGTACGTTTAACTTACCTATTAGCCTTTATGCACGGTGCTTTGCAATGTTTGTCCTTGGTAGGCCTCTGTAGTGCATTGGCTTTGTTATATGATATTTACAAATGTGTTGCGGTTTCTGTCACCCTCTAGAGGTCAGAAAATTTTGCTTATTGTAGCTTTAATGTCTGCTTCTTATGTTCCCATATGTAACATAGAAAGTGTTTCCTTCTCCGGTGCTCTGGCAGCTATGTGCTGGTGAAGCAAGCGAAGCAAAAGCATGTCATACCCTTATCTGACAGCATGGGCCGGAGACAGGCGACACCTTCCTAACACAGAACCAGCTGATTGCAACAACTCCTTATCTCCTACAGCCCCGGAGCCCCAGAACCACAGAGCTCCAGACACCAGACCCATGTCCCCCATGGGCGAAAACCCTAGCCCTGCCTGACAACAAATGTTCACAGGGCTAGATTTTGATACCTCTGGTCCTCAGCCTCAGGAGAAAGGGACAGAGATTCTCCCAGAGCTTAATTTCAGATATGTCAGCAGTATGGGGGGTTTGAATGTTTCACACTTATTCATGAGAGAAAAGTACTGAAAAAGAAATCAAGGAAACGCCAACAGAGTCACAAATTACATCTATTATGAACTGTAGCTGAATTTTCAGCAGCACTGTCAAAGTCACAAAGTCACCTACCTGCAGAGACTTATTCTTTTGTAAAAAGTAAGAGACAAACACACACACTGGAGCGATGTGGCACGGCACTGTTCACAGTTCGCCAAGGACATTCACAATTGTCAAAGGCAGACATTCACCTGAGCCCATTCAAATATGAATTGTGTTCTAATTCAAAACAATCTCTCTCAGTCTCAAAAAAGGAGAATTGGTTCAACTGATGATCAAATGATTCACACATCACACAACACCAAACCTTATCAGTCTTCTGGTTCTGTATCTCCCCACCCACTTGCATTTTCGATAAGGCAATTTTAAGGAAATTGTTTGGCAACTCAAATCAATTCAATTACTCTGTCTATATACACAGTCTTCCCACACGGAACACCTCACAGAGCCTCGGGCACATTTCGCTGATGAGATTTACTCTTGCCTTGAAGACAAAGAAACGTTACACCAAAAAGTTAATTTGATATATCGTGCTTTAGGAGATGTTCCTGTAATTTGTGCAATTATATGGAACTTAGAACTGACTAGCTTTCCCTTTGTGCCCATTTTAAAAGCATGGGCGCACACAGAATACGAAGCACCCACCACTCACCCACATCGACACACACGCATACACACACTGCAGTGCACACAAAATACATACGATGATCCAACCTGCGTTGCTTTCATTACAGTTTTAGAAAGAAAAAAAAAAAAGCCTCTGGATGATGGTCTAATTAATACAGAAAGACTGAGGGTCAGAGAGGTCGCTGAGAAACTGCCGTCCCCGGAGCTAAAATAGGGCAGGGATATTAAAGTTTGTGTATTCTATTCTGGTGGATATGTTATCATGAGGGGTTTTTTTTTGTTTGTTTGTTTTGGTTTGTTTTGTTTTGGGTTTTTTGTTTCAGAAAGCGAGAGGAAGGCAGAGGCATCCGGACAAACTGGTATGACACCTTGCACCGTATTTCATTAGTAGCTGGCTGTGTTTGTATAACCCCAGAGCTGATTGCAAGCAGAGGAGCCAGCGATGAAAACAAACATCACACAGACGGTTGGGGATGAAGAAAAAAATGCCTTACAGGATGTCGCTGACAGAACAGACATCATTCATTAATACGGATGATTCTGCTGTCTATATTGCCTGCCATGCACATATTACTCAGTCCATTGTGCAGCGAAATTATTGTGCTTTGACCCCAATGATCAATTAATTCAAACAATCCAATTTGTATTCAAAAAAAAAGAGAGGAGAGAAAGTGCTTCAACTGGATTTCTGTGGCATTAGTTCAAAGTGCTCTCTGGTTTGGTTTGTATTGTTGCTTAATGAAAAAAGACGATGTTCCAAGGCACTCTTCAGGCAAAGATGTTTTAGTTCTTCATACAGTTTGGTGTGCTACTCCCTGATGAAGGCCACATCATGGACAAAAACACATTGGAGTTGTTTTTTAATAGCGTATGTTCTTTTGAACTAGCCATGAAATAGAGGCTTTTGAAATTTTTGTGCCTCCTTCTCCTTTTTTCATGAATACAACTTTCATGAATCCTATGAAAAGGTATATTTGTGAGAGGGGGTTGAAACAAAGACAGATTGGAATGGAGAATGGGAGAATGAAGGAAGTGGGGAACAAGTGAGCGGGAGGACGGCAACAGATGTGATTGGTCACCAACAACTAGCACTAACAAGCAACACACTATGCATTTGTATGAATTCGTTTGTGTATTGACCAGGTGTCACATCTCACATCTATTCTCACTTCATCAGAGTATAAGAGTAACCTGTATAGCACTATGTTCACCAAAGTAACTATACTTAAAGCTGCACTAGGACGCTAGGCTCCAAATGGCAACGAGAGGTAAGGGTTTGAAAACGTTGAACTTCAATATCCAGAAATCATATAACATGACATCAGTAAACTGCACACAGCACGCTCACGTTTACCAACCCGGCCGGTCTGTGATGCTTTGTACCAAAGTATACCAAAGGGACGACAAAGGCAAAAGATCGTTGGTGAGTAGGGTGAGGAGTGCTTTGCTGCTGCAGTTGTATTTTGCTCTTAAGTTTCAATTTGCCATTTCCTATGGCAAATTGAGAAATATGCATACCTGACACCAAAATTTCATTTGGGCAAATGGGTCAAATCTACGGCGTCTCAGTTAGGGCGGATGAAATGCTAACCACTTTGTGATTTTGATTGATAAGATGGGTGTTTTTTAGATAAAAATAGTGCCTTTAATATAACTTATCTGTGCCTGAATGGATTTTGGACAGTGGACTCTTTCCATTTCACTTCACCTTCCATTTCCTTTCTTTTTATTCCCCACTCCTCATTGAGTTAGGCTGCACAAAACAGGCTGCAAGTTTTTATTTGACACAGAAGCCCATGGATTTCACTTTCCCTGCTCTCTCACTCCTTCCGCTCCATCGCCTATCTCTCCCTATGTTCCACCTCTGCTCTCTAGCTCTCTCTTTTTCTCTTTTCCATCACTCCATCTCAGTCCCTGCTTCCCCTCCCTCTATCTGTATGAAGCTGTTCCAGTGTGTGATCAAAGCACAGAGCTCTAGAGTTCTTTCCTCCCTCTGTCAGAAGCATAGAGACAAGGGAAACAAAGGCCCCACAGTAGTCTGCCACAAATAACCTCTTCAGAGCACAACACTCACTCTCTCTCTCTCTCTCTCTCTCTCTCTCACACACACACACACACACAAAACACACACGTACAGAGTCAGCCCATGGCAAGAGGTAAGAAAGTGAGTGAGGCAGAGCTGTTTGAGAACACAGTGTATGCTGACACTTGTTGGGTCTCTATAGTGATCCCCAGCATAAAAGGATGCAGCTTCTAATTATCTCCTATTCACACCAAACCGACACGACACAGAGAGAATGGAATGACTGATAGGGGAGTCGACTGCCTGCTTTGTGGTGCAGAACACGAATATAAAATGTGTCACAGCCTAAATAATAGCACGCGTTGCAAAGAGCCAAAATCAGAATGCAAGGATATACTGCTGCGGTATAGGCTGAAAAGCACAAAGACAGAGAGAGAGAAAACAAACAATTAGCACAGTCCTTGAGGTTTCTCCAAAGGGTTTCTGTCATTTAACCATCTGTTCTATTTATCCCGTCCCCCAGGATTATGTTAGCACTTGAAGCAGGGAGGAAGTATAGTACAAGGAAGGCATGCACATTTTTTCAGTGGCCCTTCAGGACTTTGATACTGTGAATTATATCCCGACTTCCAGTGGAGACAGGCCCCACAGAGCCTGCGGAGAAGGTCTTTGAAGTAGCTGTGGAGTAAATACAAGCAGTGCAACAACATCGCCGGAATTTCTTTCACATTTCGCTGTTCCACACCCATCCTCTGTCTTTCTCCCCCGTGCGCTCACATGCATCTGCACTCCCGTTGCCCTTCGTGTAACTCTCTTACCTCCCCATCGCACTTCAAACAGCCTATTCCCTGCATTATGCAGTGTTTCTGCATTATTCGGCGGCCAAATTCGCCCTCTCAGATCGGCTGCCTCGATCCAGCTGTGCAAATTACATCTGAGGTCCAAAAGCCTCTGACTGATGTTAGATCTGAACAGAGAATAGGAGAGGTGGCGCGAGAGGAGGGCAAGGAGCTTGACGAGGCTCGTCTGTTGTTCTGTGCGGATGTTTGTAGAGGTAACGGCCAATAATGTGGGTCGGTTTATTACTACGGCACTCTTTAGGAGAGAGCTTCAGGCTCTTAACTCAGTGTGGCTTCTGTCTGGCCCATGGGGATTCCTGTTTATCTCCAGGACTTTGGAGAGTTTGGCCTGTGCAGACACGTCATGAACCACCGATTTTGTGACAATGAAATGCCACACACCCTCTCACAGTAAACATAACAGTCACATCAGCCGCATCTGTCTCTTTTCTGTCCCCCCCTCCCCCCCCCCTCCCCCTTCTTCTGGGGGATTGTCAGGGCCTGGGGGGACTGTGGTTCTGTGGTTGCACAGCCCCTGCTCTATGTCTGTTAGGCAGCGGGGAAACTGTGCGGCTCATTATCCTCCATTAGGGTTTTTGGCTGTATCAGTGTGGAGGCAGCTCTGGGCCGTATAATGAGCGAGGCTGAAATCACAGAGGACAGGCTGGAGCTAACAGCCTCACAGAGCAGGTGCCGCTCAAACACAGACCACACTATTCTCAGCCTCTCCACCGGGACCGCAGCATAACAAGAGAATGTACGCGCGTACACACACACACACACACACGCATGCACGCACGCACGCATACCCACACCTCGCACACTCCTGCACAGACACACACACGCACAAGCGCAAGTGTTATGTCTACACACAAATCGACATATAATAGTTCTAAGAAGAGGAAAAGGAAAAAGAACTCCATCTGACAGTAACAAACACCGCTCGTCTCAACTTTATAATGAGGCTGATGCTACCTGGCATATCCTGTGTGGATTGTCTTCTTGTGCTTCTCTCTTTTCTGTCAGCAAAACACTGGAGCCGCAGAGATCTCACTTACCCCCGCTAAACACTTGTGTCATATGATATAAGTATCACACAGCTTTCCTTGGTATACAAAGGACACCAGTTCATCCGTCTTGATTTCTGTCTTTTCCTCTATCTTTCTCTGTCTCATTCTGAATCTCCCTCTCGTCTCTTGCGCTCATCTCCCCCTCACTCTCGTCTCTCTGTCTCTCTTTCTGTCTCGTCCTCTCTCTTTCCGCCACACAGACAGAGGTTGTGGTGAGATTGTTCCTCTGGGGCGCTCTGATATGTCCATGCCAATTAGGGGATGTTGATACGCTTTTCATGCCTCAAGATTATTTCCATGTGGCTGGGAAATGAATGAAGTTGAGCTGAAGCAGTTCTCTCTATCTCTTTCCCTCTGTTCCTCTTGTTCTCTCTCTCTCTCTCTCTCTCTGCTCACATCAACAGATGGGATTGTGTCTTGGCTGCAAACCTAAATTCTGTCAGAATGATAGTTGCTATGAGTTCTGTTGACATTTCAGACCTTCGACACTGGAGATTCAGCTCCATTAACCTTCTCAGATTTTTAAATGTTACCAGTACATTGTGTTCATGCTGTGGATTAATATCCTATTTTGCTCCTAATTGGTGTCATCTCTCCCGCACCTGTTTAAACGGCAATTTGGAAGCTAAGGATAAGGCTTGTTTAGTATTTGTTTGTTTGAAAGAAACACTTTAGTTACGGTGTTTGTACTGTAGACAGCATTTTTTTCTTGCCAAATCGGGAAAAAGGGGTTTTCTTTAGCACATAAAGTTGTTTAACATTGTGCATTATGACTTTAATGTATTTTATCATGCCCAAAAACACATGCTGTAAGGCTGGCTGCTATGGGAACAGTTCCACAGATAAACTCAACATTTCAGGACATTGGACAGTGCATCCAATGCTATAGCCCATTCCCCCACAGCTCTTTTATTGTAGTGGAAAACTGATCATCCATTGTGATACATTTCTCTCTGTTGGCTGTGGGCTTAGAGACTGAGGCAGAGACTGGGGCAGCCTGTGGAGGGCTTAGGCTGAGATCTGCGCACCAGCTCAGCCATCTAAGCGCTACAAATGACCCACAATATGCTAGAGTGGCCACAGGGGAAATAAAGCTTCCAGACATGAGGCTCCATCACCACCGCGCTCAAGAGAGGGAAATGGAGGGGCAGAGAGCGTTTAACCATTCTTGCTTCGCTGGCCTCCCGCGTCTTGTTAAAAGCCGATGCCCACTTATGACAGAAGGGATAGCTGAGATGATGAAATGTAATGGGCCAGGAGGAAAGGAGGTTGGCTGAAGAGGTCTGAGAAGTGAGGGGGATGAAGATCTGAGAGCAGACGGGGGGATTTAAGTGGTCTTAATAGAAAGGCGGACAAACATAGACTGCTGTACTTCTCTATGAACAATCAGTATCTGTGTGTGTTCGTCTGTTTGTGTGTGTGTGTGTGTGTGTGTGTGTGTGTATGGGCGTACTTTAATTTCTTGAGAGCGAAAAAGTCAGGAATGAACATACAGACAGATGGAAGTGAGAGAGCGAGAGAGAGAGACAGTTTAAGTGGACTCAAGCAAGATGTTAGAATTTTTTAGGATTTTGATTTATCACATTTGGCCTTTAGTGTTTCCAAATGGTGTTTAAAATAACAATTTGTGCTAGCTATTGCTTCTACAACTGTTACTTGTGCCACTGCTACCTCCTACTATTACTGCCATGGGAATTTCTGCCATCATTCTGTTTGAAGAGAGAGCTCAGGGACTCCTAATCTGTGTTCACCTGTCAAAATGATTTATCCAGCCAGCTGCAAACATATGGACTCTGTGTGTGTTGAGTGTGTGTCTGCGCGTGTGTGTGTATGTGTGCACGTATGTGTGTGTGTGTGTGTGTATATTGTGTGCACGCGTATGGGCTTGAGTGCACGCGTGCACAATTCCGTGTGCCTTGAAGTGTAGGTGGGCACAAAAGAGCAGCAGAGGAAAAAGAGGAGACTGCTACAAGAAGAGAGTAGGAGCTACTGAAATCGCTCACCCTAAATATTTTCACTTCACATGAGCATGATTGTAATTTCAAGCCTCTCAGGCAGTCGTCATGTGGTGCATTGACTGAGAAAAGATAACAGGCTGAGGCACGAACATACGTATGTTTCAAATCCCTGCTCTATTCTATCTCCCCTTACAGCTTGCTGCTCCTATGTATGTGTGTGTGTGTGTTTGTTTGTTTATTGAAGAGAAGAGAACAGAACAGAACTTAACAGAACAGAACAGAAATGAACAGAACTTAACAGAAAAGGCGCAAACACCGAAAAGAAGAGCTTTTTCCTGTGCATGTTTTATGTGTTGCCCATGATGACATGGTGTTGTGTCTCTTCCCCCTAGTGGATACCTGCTGTCACATCTTCAGTGAGTGTGCACGCAGATACAGTATCTGCCGTCCCCACAGCAAAGCCAGCTAAGCCAGGTGCCCTTGCTCCCCAAGATAAGCCCCCCAAAGCTTGAATGACAGTCTGAGGCCTTTGAGATCACACACACACACACACACACACACACACACACACACATACATGCATTCTCTCTCTCTCTTTTACTCTCTCTTTTTGGCTAAGCTAGGAGCAGGGTCACGTTTGATTCTTTTAATGCAGGAGCATATAGGCACCGTCCTGTCAAAACACATTTGTATGTTTAATTTTGCCATATTTGTAATTAGCAGCTGGTATCGTCTCTCACATGTAGATTATTTTATAAGCCTGAACCAAGTCAAACAGAAAACATCAATGGGAAAATCGATCAGTTTCCTCAAATCTATAAAACTTTTGTTTTTGTTTTTGAGAAACAGGTTTTGCAGGGTTTTTGCAGGACATCAACACTATGGGATCGTCCCCTGGTCCTGCTGGAGGTCTGCGGAGAGCAGTGGAATAGGGGAGATCAGTGCTCAGTGCTAAGAAAATATACGGTTGGTAGACTACTGCGAGAGATAGCTGAGTAATGCCAGTGCAGAGATAGGAATGTCTTGCACTGTGTTATCAGGGGAGAGTTTCAAAGTGGGGAAAACGGACATGAGCCTCTGGATGGATTCAAAACCCTGCAGTTGTGAGTAGATGGCATTTATCGTTACACAGGATTTGATGAAACTATCCCTTGTGCTATTTAACTAGGGTGACCTATGTAGGTGAGAACAGGTATGTCATTCCATCAGGTGGCCCGCGTGGATATTTTGTCAAATTATGCCTGTGACACAAAAGGTTGAACAGTACATTTTGGAGTCTCAACACCACTAGTAGTTTTCAGGACAGAAACATTTGACTCCCAGATGTAGAAAACAGAAGCAAAAGGCTGATGGTTGATGAGAGATCAGGACAGTGGGGGAAAATGAGGAACAAAGCTGTGACAGACTGGAGGGACCTCTGGTGATAACAGTGATGCAAAAAGAAAGTGACAGTAAGAGTCACAGAGTTAAGCGCTAAAATATTTACAGACAAGGATTTATGAGTTTGCTGAATCTTTGAACTTTGATTCTGCTGAAATGAAACTTTGAAAAAGAATCAGTATCGAATGGTTGCAGAGAGAAAGAAATGTGTAGAAAACTTGACGTCCTAAAAATATTATTATACCTAAGATCCTGCGACTGAGCCAGTGTGGCAGAAGGTGGAAGGGGATGTGGGGGACCTGAGGGGGAAGGAGAGGTGACCCATGCTGTGGGTCAAGCATGGACTCACACCCTGTAGCATCGGCTGGAGAAAACAATACTAATCTGATCAGAGTAGGTCAGGTCAAATATATGCACACACTCTCAGGCACACTCACAGGCAAGTGCACTCGAACGAGGACTCAGTCACACACACACACACACACACACGCACGTGCATGTGCCCACACACAGCTTACTCACAGCATTGGCAGAATGACATATTCTGAGGCGTGAAAGAGTGAGAGAGAGAATTGGGGAGGGGAGCAGGGGAGGTGGGGGGGGGTCTCAATGGATCATTTGGAAACATCTGGGTCCACAATCAGTATCTCCCTCCCTCTGATTAACTCTCCCTCCATGCTCATTTTTCTCCTCCTTCCTCCTTCATCCTGTCCTCTCTAGACTGCATCTTTCCACCAAGTATTTTATCTATCCTCCGCTCGCCATCCTTTCACCATCCAACTCCCCTCTTCTTCTCTTTCACTGCACCAAGAGGCCTATTTCTCTGGCTTGGCTCTAATAGTACTATCTCAAAAACACACACACACACACACACACACACACAGGCGCACAAACACAACAGGAAGACGCAAACACACACATGGTTTGATGTAACGTTGGTTTCTAATGCCATCGTCATGGTAACACTCCCTCGCTCCTCGCTCGCACAAACGAATAGAGCACAGATCCCTGGAATCTGTGTGGATTCTTATGTAACTACATAACCCCACTCACACAGAAAAGAGAAAGAGAGAGCGAGAGAGACAGACAGAGACAGAGTGAGTCAGTACTAGACCACATAGGGAGAGCATCTGCCATCAGCGTTATACCTTTCACTGTGACAAGAACAGTATGTGCTTCTGTGTTTCTTCAGCCTTATTATAAGACACACGCACACGTACAAACACACATACTCCCACTCAGACACACATGCACACACACACACATACACACACACACACACACACAGATCAGAGGCATCCTCAGTGTCCATGTGTTACTGCATCGCTACATAATGAGAGGTGGAAATAGCTGTTTAACTAGTCATGGCAACAGCACTGGCTAATGTATCAGCATACTAATTACTACTCTTCCTCCCCGGGGGCACCGGGAGCACATGGAGATGGTGGTGGGTAAGGGGGGACAGGAGGGCTAGAAAACTGAGAATGGGGTCAGCAGAAGCAACACTATAAATATATGAAAGGAGTGGTAATTTCTAGTGGCAGAAAGAAATGGGAGGGAATCACAGAGGAGACAAAAGGGAGATAACGACTTGTGCTTGTCTATTTATATGCAGTGTATGGGTTTGAGTGTGAAAGAATGAGCAAAATGTGAAAGTACATGAGTACACTGACATCCTGTTACTGTATGGGAAGACAGCGGAGGATGCCAACGGAGCAGCTGACAGTCCCATGGTGTTGCTCCACTTCTTCTTCACTACTTGTTTACGTTATCAGACATATACAGCGTAATCTGCTGCTCATCATCAGCCTCGGTGCTGCAGCCATACATCGGGATGTATGGTTGGGTGATGCATTGCGCTCCACCACCTAAGCCAGTGAATCAACGCCATAGGCAGAACTTCGCCCACTGCTGTGACAAGGCTTCACACACATACAAGCAAACGTGCAAATGCATCCAGATGCCTGCCATATTAATTGTAGACAGATCATGAGAAAACAGGTTGCCAATTAATGTTGCTGAATAGGTTTAGAGAGACACAATTCATGGCTCATGTTAATCAAATAACTGAGTTTCCACCAGGTCGATCTAAAGAGGAACAACCAAGGTCTTCTGTGAGTGCTACCTGGTGTCTTTTGACAATAGTTTTTGAAGTCATCTATTTACTCCATCTGTGCCTCCTGGCCTGGTCACTTAAGAGATTTAACATTCCAGTTAACAAATCTGCTTTCCTAGTAGCAGTCCTGCTGTAAGGCGTATACATGCTAACACACATGTTTTATTGCTATTGTACTCTGGCGTCCAATGATTGCGGAACTGCGATAAACAGGAACTGACACGTTGTAAATACAGATTAGACTATTACTGGGGAAAACAGACTACATTGTATTGTATTGTATTGTAACACATTCATTGGGAAACTTAAAAATATATTTATGTTTGCATGCAAAGTATCTGTTGTTGGAGTGCTATTATTGTCAGTAATGCAATGCTTTAAGGGGGCAGGCATAGATTGCATGGGTCCTGTGTGGGATTTGACTAAGACGTGTGAGGTGACTCCTGACATCCCAACTAAAAAAATTCAGGTAATTGGCCAAACCAGTCATGTGTTAACGTGTATACACACGCGCACACACACACACACACACACCTATACACACACACACACACACACACACACACACGCACACACACACACACGCACAAACACACCTATACACACACACACACACACACACACACCTACACACACACACACACACACACACACACACACACAGCCTGCTTAAGCACACATAAGCCTGCTTCCAATAAAGGCCTGGTACCCTCTGCAGTTGAGGTAAATAAAGGCCCAGGCCAATATTAGAGGATTTACGGTAGTAGAAAACATGAATCTGAGTGGCTCCTCCATATGTCAAAGTTGGTTGGGGTAGTATGTCTTCTTTCAGAACATTTTAGTCCACAGGTTTTCTCTCCTGTCTCTCCTCTCAGCATGCTAACGGGATCCGAACTGACAGGCAGTTCAATCTGTGTAGTTTCTTTTCAAGTTGCTAAAGGGAGGTGAGTATGGTTATCGGTGGCCGATGGCTCACTCACAATTGGCTCCTCGAAATTGTCATGTTTGTGAAAGCTTCCTTGAGGAGCCGTGGGCCAATCATCTCTTCCACTCCAAGACAGAGGATGTCTGTTAGTGGCACAGCCTGTGGTGCATGAAATCTGACTGTCAGGGTCTGCTGACGCACCTGCCTGCAGACATGCACTGACGCATTCACGCATACACACACAAACACACACACACATGTGTGCACACACGCACACAGAAGCTGGTAATTGGGCTCATGGAGCCAAAGGACAAGAACAACAAAATCTCACTTCTTTTCTTTGTGTGTGTGTGTGTGTGTTGTATGTGTGTATGTGTGTGACCGTCTGTGTGTGTGCGTGTGTGCGTGTGTGTGTGTGTGTGTGTGTGTGTGTGATTATGTGTGGGTGTGTGAGCACATTGTGGTTTTATGTTTCAGTTCAAATGTCCTGGCATACTCTCTCACTCCCAAAACCAGGCAATTTCCTGTGAAGCCATCGGAGTGTGACGGCAGCAGCTGGCTAATGGGCAAAGCTTAGGAAACAGGGCATTACCAAACTCCTGCAAACTCAATTGTATTAATCCTCTGGATTAGCAGCTTTAATTCTCAACACATTTCCAGTTTAAAAAGTCTTATTTCCTTCCAGAAAATGGCTACAGCGTGTGAGGTGAATATTTAAATATATCAAGTGTAGCGAGGGATTTTTCTCCTTGTTTCAACTGGTGAAAGATTGTTTTCCACTATGGTTCAGCAGCATAATGATAAACACTGATGTCAATCCAGTACGAGAAATGAGATTTAACTGTTTGGAAAAGGGAAAATCTTACAAGCTGAATCACAATATCCTAATGTCCAATAGAGAAGAGTTGTGTTGGAAAAAAAACAACAACATGGCCAGAAGTCTAGGAGACTGTCAAAACAGAAAAGCTTCTCGGTGTGTGTTTTCAGCATTTACCTTCGTGTCTGTGGTTTACCTGTCAGTTCCATGATGAGCATGGCACTTGCTAATTAACCCGAAGCATTTGTGATCCATCCCTCACTGAGACCAAAGACCCATCAACTTAACCCCACTCTGCACACTGCCCTAAAGACCACTGAAATCTGTCAGTATTAATCTCTCCCCTTCCATCTCTCTCTCTCTCTCTCTCTCTCTCTGCCCGCCCCCCTCCCACACACACACACAAACACACACAAACACATGGGTTTTTAATAAGGGATTTAGATAATAGTGAACTGTGCTAGGTTCATGATGATGAAGTGTGTGTGTGTACTCTGAGGGTGAGGCTTATTGGAATTCATATTGTGTTTGTTGACTCCCTTCATATAAACAGGTGGCTGTGTGGAGATAACATACAGTAGGCCTATGTTGTGCGGATGATGCGCGCTCCACACACACACACACGCACACACACACACACACACACACACACACACACACACACACACATATGCAGTGGTGTATGTCTCAGTTTAAATCCTAAAGCAGAGCTCTGAGGGGCGTTTATTAATCTCTCTATTTCAGAAGAAGAAGAAGAAGAAGAACAGCTCCACAGCCTTTCAGGTGCATGAGCAGGAATTCCTGAACAGATGTCACCTCATCTCCACCCAGTGTGGAATTGCAACAACAACAAAACAAAACCCTTTTTGTTTGGGATTCCTGCTGCTTGATAAGGTGGTTACAGAAAGGCACAGGGCATAAAAAAAGGCTCCATCTTTCTGCTGTGCACATCCAAACTAGTCATGTGTGATGGTGCCGACACTGATCAGTGCATTATCTGTCCCTTTTTTTTTTACCATTTCCTCTTCCTGCTCTCTGTCCTCCTTTTCCCCCTCCACCCACTGTCTCCTGTTTCATTACTGGAGCTCAGTTTCACCCATTTAGATGAAGGGTTGGGCGGAGAGGAGGAGAGAAAGCAGGAAGAGGAAATGGTAAAAAAGGGGACAGCTACAGTTGGGAAATGCTGATCAGTGTTGGTACCATCACACATGAGTATAGTCTGGATGTGCACAACAGAAAGATGAAGACTTTTTTTGGAAAGGAGGGAAGAGATATGTGACGTGTGTGTGTGTGTGTGTGTGTGTGTGTGTGTGTCATACGTGTGTGTTTTAATGATGTCTTTCTCAGACCCCTCCTCTTGGATTTGATTTATTCCATAAACAACTGCAACACACGTGCGCACACGCACACACACACACACACACACACACACACACACACACACCTCCTTTATCCTACCCCTCATTGTCAAGGTAACAAGAAATCGACTGCCACCTTAGTGCTCCACTGTGAAACCTCACAGCTCTTCTCATCATGAATACAAGATCATAACAAACAGAAACGTTGTGCATGTCTGTGTGTTTGACTTTTTGTGCATGCTAATTTGTGTGTGTGTGTGTGTGTGTGCATGCCTATGTGTGGGTGTGTGAGTGCTTCTCTGTCTGATCCTAATGAAAGGTGAGGTTTTGTTTTCTCTGCTGATGTCTTGGCTGCCTGTACCAACACTGTGCACACATGCTGACCTTGCCATCTCACATCCGGTGGCTGGCCAACCTCTGCATTGATCTCTCATTTCAGAGGCTTCGAACCACAGGCTGACAGCCGTCTGATCAATTACAGTTTGTCATTGCTACGTCAAAGAGACTCTGCTATCATATACGCCAACTGTTAAAGGTATTGAGTAAGGTTTTTACTGTCCCATAACACAAAATGACCATAATACATCTGTGGGGGTTTGATGGGGATGTTGATCAATACCAATGACTCAACCATTACTTTGCCAGGCGAAGTAGAGAGATTTCAGGCTTTCAAAATTTCACTTTTTGTACTTTCTGTTTTGGAAACAAACCCCCATCCATTTGCATTTTCAACTGCTCAAGGATGGAGTACAGGGCTATGAGCGAGCGACTGGTGTTGCAACACATTTCATATAATTTCAACATCTTCAAACAACAAAGCAGTACTATTTGCATCCTATTACCTCTTCACTACATGTTTCTGTTGGATCTCTGCTCCAATTAGTCAACTTACTTGTTCTATTGTGAAAATGTGACATTTATATTTGTGTCCATTACAGGCCACCATAAGCTGTGCCAGAGACCTGTTGATGGTGTTGCAATTCCTTGGTCACCGATAGAGGTTGATCAAATTCAGAAATTACTTAATACTCCTTCAACAAAAAATCCTAGGTTTGAAATGTATTGACACAAAGTTTTACAGTTAACCACTCGTATCTCCTACCAGAGGAGGACAGGATATATCTTCAATTTGATTTGGGAGAAATTTAAATTAATGAATTACATTCTATTATGACTTCTATTATTGTTAATTTATTTTGGTTAGATAATAATGAAAGACTTGATATATTCTTCAGAAGGTGGATCCTGTATAGAAAACGTATCTGTAAAGCCTCGGCAAAACGGCAATGAGTTTGTTTAGGAATACCTTTGATACTCACACATATTGCAATGTGATGTACCTTGTTGTTGCTCAGTCTCAGTCTCTTCTGAAGATAATTAGTGCCTGTCATTTTCAAATTTAAAACCTCTATGCAGCTTAACAGTTGACTTCAAAGTGCAGGCTGAGCTACGCATCATCAAAAGCAGTCAGTCTCCAAAATGGCAAAGAATCTGATACGGTAGAGTTGGAAAAGCAGTCAGCATTGTTTACATCCACAGTTTAGGATGCATACTGATTTGAGACTTGACTCAGACTTGTCCCTCAAAGACTTGAGACTTGACTTGGATTTAGGATTAAGTGAGCGTCTCTGGTTCACCCCGCTTGCTACCACCCACCATGGTGTATGTTGGGGGAAAGCTGGTGAACTAACTATAAAAGTTGATATTTTGTTGAAATTAAGTGCTGCATGGTGAATCACTTATATGCAGAAATTTTCTGCTGGCTGCTAGTGATATGTAAAAGGTGTTATGTGATGTTCTACAATGCATGTATTATTTGCTGATGAATAAAGCAACATTAAATTGCCAGATTTTTTTTTACATCTGGCAACATATTCTCTCCCAAAAAAAATAGAAAGTATCAGCCTATTAGCCTGCCAACTTTTAACTAACCAAATCCAATATGCATATCCTATAACTACGTGATAAAACATATCTCACTGACAACCATAAGGAGGATAACTTTATTATAATTTAGGTTTGTATGATGAAACCTGTATGTTTTTAGATTTAGGAACAAACTGGAAAAATTTTAAACAGTTTAAACAGCTCTTCTGATCGAGCCGTCACCCCTCTCCTTTTCCTCTGAGAGGTTGCCACGGCAGATTGGAGAAGTTGCATTCACTGAGTTGTGCTTGTACTACAAAAATGTATTAAAGAAAAAATAAATTTTACCAAATATCATATTAGTATATTACAAGTTTGCAGCTTATTTTCCATTGATTCAAATATTGACTTGCACATTTGTGAATCTTTTCTGTGAATTCCAATTTAGGACACAGGTATGTGCCAATTTCTGAAAAACCAGAACACTGTTGTAAAAATCCTAAACCTTGCAAAGTAAAGTGCATTTAAAGTGTGTATTTCCAAAAGTAAGGCCAAAGATATTTGGTACGATACTCATGTGGTGAAGGGCTTAGAGGATAAATGAGTTTTCAACTGTCCAAGCAAAGAGCCCACCAGCGCAGATGAGTAAACTAGACCATGCAGGATTTTTTTTTTTCAAATGTGAGTTGTTAAATTGTGAAGTGATGCAGGCCAGTCTAGCCTTGAACACTACCAAAAGTGCCCCGAGGTCACATTTTTACTACCACAACATGGTAGAAAACAAACACGATTTTTTTATGCAGCGTTTACATTTCAAACATTTTATATTTTGAGTTGTTTTTATTATTCAAATGTTTCTACCAAGCCTGTGAATGCCAGCAGATTGGATACAGGAGTCCAGAATCTTATGAGGATGCAGCAAGAATCACAACAGTTAACATCTGTCTTGAGGAAGGCAGTTACACACGAGTGGAGGCCCAACACTACAACCCCCGACTGTCACCACAGACTACGACAAGAACATCCAAGCACACAGTGAACCCCGACTGCTGGGTTCAGAGACACAATGTGTGCAAATTTGGCCAATGTAATAATTTTCTTTTCCATTGTCCTGAAAGCTGAGGTTTATGCCAAACTGTTAATTTTGTGAACCGTTGCAGACCTTTTCAAGACCGCGATGCTGTGCTGACATTTAGTCAGTCATCCCTCTGGTTTCAAGGGTCACTGAAGTGTTGTGTTTCACTCTACAGCAACGACATTTAGTAAGTAATAGTTAATTATTTTAATTGCCATGGATGAATGACTGAGCAACATACCCGATTTTGTATTACTTAAGGCAAGGCATGATTTTTTTCAATACTCATCCTGGTTTTCGACTTCACCGAGTGGGTGAGTTCATTCATGTCGTCACTCATTTGTTCATTCATTTAATTCACAGATGCATGGGTTTAACTGATCATTTGTTAATTTGTTTAATCCATTCAAGCCTCCAGTTGTGTGCTTGCGTAATGTATTTCGTCTATCCCTGAGAGAAAGGGAGAGTAGAGGACATGCAAGAGGAGGAGCATGAGGGAGCGATGTTGAGAGAGAGAAGATGCAGGAAGGATATTTACTTTGATGTGTTAAGCTTCACAAACAAAGCTTAAGCTAACCCTAAAGTAGACAGATTCTGAAGGAAGAATGGAAGTCACTTTTTACCCCCAAACACACACACACACACACACAAGCACACACCACCACCACCCCCACATACACTATCAGTTAAGTTAATTTTGCCATTTCTCTCTAATACCTGATAGGGTGCTTTAAAAACGTGTTTTGTATTTAGAGCAGCACCCTAATCTCCCGTCTCTCTCTCTCTCTCTCTGTCTCTCTCTCTCTCTCATCCCCCATCCCTGTCTTCATCTCCCCTCCTCCCTCTCTCCTGCTTTCCTTCTCCTCTCTTCATCTCTGTCGCTCTCCTCAAGCTGGCTAGGTGAGATAACTCCTCCACACTGAGATACTCTCAGCTCATTGGCCAGGTGATGGAACGCACAGCACCAATCAGATGTTGGATCATTAGTTGTGGAAACCGCGAGCCGAGGCAGTGCCCTTATCTGCTTCTACTGATCCTCCACTGTCCTCACCCGTCCTGCACATCCCAGAACGCTATATACTCTCCTTAAATACGCTCCATTCTGTTTGTCTGCACAATAGCTTCATTTCCTTGCATTCGTTTATTCAGATTTACCACTACTTCCTCTCTGAGTGCGGGATAATCAGATTTGTTTGAGAGACATTTCAGCGCATTTACAATGGCTGACAATGTAGAAAGAAAAGATTATTTTTGTAAGCCCTCTACATATCTGAAGTAGAGTTCCTTCATTCTGTTGGTTTAGAGCTGATAAAAGTGTCTGGCAGGATTTAATTTGTGCAAGTGTGGTTTGTAATTACACTTCAGGCAGAGTTCTACTTGTTGAATAACAATGTCTCCTCTCTTTTGTTCGGTGCTGCAATTTGCCCACTCCATCTCTGCTCTCACTGCCAACACTTAAACTCATCTTCTATCAACTTCAGTGATGAAACACAGTTTAACCTGTGTGCACGTGTGTGTGTGTCCTTGTGTGTGCATGCCCGCTAACACCAATGCGCTATATACAGTAACTAGACCACTTCTCCGTACGTTGCCCATGCTCCAGAGAACGCAGCAGTGGCTGGCTGACACATGAACCTGACCGCAAGAAGAAACACCAGAGGGAAAAGGGAGGGAGGAGTGTGATAGTAAAAAGAGGAAAGCACATTAATTAACTGAAATACAAAATCTCCTAAGTGACCAGGCCAGACTCTAGTCTCTGTGCCTCCATACTGGCTGAGTAAATACAGATGACTTTGGCTGTTCTTCTTTGAATCTACCTGATGGAAACTCATTTGCTTAGCATCAGGCATGAATCATATCTGTCCAAACCTATTCAACAACATTAACTGGCATCCTGTTTTCTCATGATCTGTCTGGCAACTAATACGCTTGGCATCAACACAACCACAGCACTGCATCAAAACTAAAACCTATAAGTAATATGATGCACTCTGCACACTAATTTATGCATAACAGCACAAGCTTTGCTTCAAGAGTCACTTCTGAAATGACTAAAATTTCCAGAACCCCTTTTTCCACTCAGTTGACTCATCTCCTGTTGTCTGTCAGTGCTGAGCGAAACCACACTCAGCTAGCTGGCCTGTGTCTCTGCTCACTATTCACACACATCTAGTGACTGGCAGAAACTGTGCTTGAAAAGGTGTGAAGGGTGATTTGATTTTTTTGTTTTCTTTTTTGTTTTTGCAAGGTTGTGAGGTTTGGATACAAGTTGTTGTTATGGTTGGGTTGGGGGATGAGTGCACCCTGGTGGTCCCTCACATATTATTCACCTCAGTGGAGCTCCATGCCTGAAAAATGTAAAATAATCCTGTGCTGCCATCCTCTGTCCACTTGTTGACCCGACTTATTTTTTTACAATGCACTAATTAAACATTTCCCGTATGTTTTCAATATTGTTGAATACATGAGATTAAAACATAATAAGCATGAGTACGCTGCCAGCATCGGGCAACTTGCATACATTACTTTTTTTACTTTACTTTTTCACCAAATTGCTCTGATTAGGTGTTGTTCATATGTTTTAAATATTGTTGTATAGTTATGTAGACTGAAGCATCTTACATTGCATGGTGCTGCCATCTTCTGGGCTTTGCCAGACATTACTTTTTTCCCTAAAACGTGAATAGTGTGAATAGTGTAGAGACAGACTGGTCCAAGAAAAGGTTTACTGGTCTAATATCATTCACCAACAAGCTGTGGGATGTCAGACTGTTCAGACAGGTCATTTGGCTGCTCGGTCTGACCTTTGTGAATGTGTATCTTGTCTCCAAGCTTCAGCCATGGTAACATTTCAAGTAGAAAGGTTAATAGGAAGGTCTGGACATATTCAGAGAAGGTCAAAGATGTTTTTCACTCACAAATGCACACAGGAACAAACAACTCAGTGGAAGCTTGTATCTGAAATGCTAAATCACTAAGTGATACAAAGAGCACTATTAAGCATAATTAGCTCTGTAGTGCCATTGGATAGATCGATCTGTACAGCATGAGGGATTGTGTGTAGCATTCAATCAGGCCTTGTGGAAAAAGGGGAGAGTGCAACAAGGCTACAGGTTGTCACTCATTTTGTGTTGGTCTGTGTGAAGTGAGTTGCACACGCACAAAGGCATTAGGTAAATGGAGCAGTGCCGGAGTTTAGCCACTAGGTGGTGTTGCAGACTCCTTAGAGAGCGCTACTGAGAAGCCGCATTGATTTAGAACTGACCTCACCATGACGTTGCTGTAATCCAGTAAAACCCAAGTCATCCTGTAATATGCTGTCACACATTAACAGGATGCTTATCCGGACCTACATCCACTTGCGTGGTTCACCATCTCAAGGGTGGATGTCATGCTGACTCATCAGTATGTGCTTCTGAGATGAGCTGTCTATTCTGAAATAGATGAGTATGCCAACAGTATATCCCCAGTGCCTGGCATCAGCAGGCTGTAACAGTACCTCTGGGGAGATTAACGAATGTAGACCAACAGGTTTCATGATGTCAGCAAGGGACTATGAGCTCTACACACCATGGCTTTATAAGTGCTTGATGTAATCAAGAGCCACTTAATCAGTTCCAAAATAAAGGATGTGACAAATAATGTTCAACTGCTAGATAGGAATAACTGAAGGAAGGACACTGATGTTCACCATAATAGGCTGCAAAAATCCCATGTACAATATGGTGTATGCTAGTATTATCAAAATGTTGAAAAATATTATATGAAATGTATTAAATGTGTATAGCAGAATCATAATGTATGTTATTGGGTCTATTACTTATTACTTATTACTTCAATTTTACACACATTCACAAGCAGTAATGTAGTTTGTAATGAATACTGTACAGCCATAGAGGTACAATTTCAAAAAATACATTATTCTCATAGACGTCATCATCACACAATATCGTGATTAGATACAGAAACAAGCACACAAAATCCTCTTTCCGCCATCTCATGCAGTGTGTCCTTGACCTATTCAGCAAAAATACTGTATAATACCCACTGTATTGACTTAATAATTTATCATAATCAATCTCTGATGAGCTAAGCAGCACAGCTGTTTGCTATTGGTGGTCTGTTTCTTCTAGTCTTTTCCCTAGGGAACATGAATATTGACGCCAGGAAGGAAGGCTGACCAAGCTCTCTCTCTCTCTCTCTCTCTCTCTCCCTCCCTCCCTCTCTCTCTCTCCCTCTCTCTCCCTCCCTCTCTCTCTCTCTCCCTCTCTCTCTCCCTCTCTCTCCCCTCCCTCTCTCTCTCTCCTCCCTCTCTCTTATACCCACACCCTGGTGCAGACGCAGGCGTGCACACACCGGCAGACTCTCTCAGCTTCCGTATCGCTCTCCCTTCTCCATCTCTCTGTCTCTCCATCCCTCCCTAATCTCTCCGCTGGTGGATTTTAGCCCACTGCTGTGTGGAACATCGGTAAGGCATAATCATCTCTCTTATATGCTTTATTTCTCTGTGTCCGTGTGTCTCTTTCTGATTCCATTTCTCTGGGAGTCAAACAAAGGATTGGGGTGTGGCTGGATGAGCAGAAGCTGACTGCTGATGGCAGCAGCGAAATTATGTGAAGGACGGATGGTGATGACGATAATGATGATGATAAGAGAACAATAGGGCTAATGTTTGGATAATTGTATGTACTGATGAAGTGAAAAAAAAGATGTACTTATGATTGTTGTTGTCTATGGCGTGGCTAGGCAGGGCCAGTGCTGGATATAGACACCATTTCTAGCCCAGGGTAGTTGGAAAATCACTCAGTTTGCCTCATTTTAAGGGATTGAATTTAAGGATTCTGGGCATGAGTCCAGCATGTCTAGTTCTATGTCAAACCAATTCCATTAGGCCCCATTCAAATTCGAGCTAGTGAGAATAATTTTACACTAGCTTGGTCTGAAAATGACTTGCTGCAGGCTAGTGGGCTTGTCATATTTCCTCACCAGTCTCTGACAGAACGGTGGTCGACACAGGCGTGACCGGGCTGGACTGTACAAGACAGATTAGGCAGATCTGAGGCTGGGTCAGGAATAAGACTGCAGTGAAGCCTGTGGAGCATTGCCTAGATCCAGGAGGCTGCAGGGGTGGATGCAGAGAGAGGCTGCAGAGGGAGAGAACAAAGACCCCAGCCCCAGAGAGGGAAGAGGAGAGACAAAGGAAAGAACAGACAGCTGGGCAGCATGGTAGAAATGTCAGGCTTAGATACATGTTAGGTATATGTGGCTGTGAGCATTTTGTAACGGAGCAAAATCAAGATAGAGCATGTGTGGGAGGCAGCCATCTCTCACGTGCATGTGTGTGTGTGTGAGCTGCACATCTCGTAGCCACTCCCTTGATGAGCAAGCAGGTTACATAGGTTATATAATAATAGTCACAGCCATCAAGATTTTTGACAGCTCTCGTCATATCCTTACAAATGACTCTGCTGCTCTTTTACATCAGAATATACTGTATCTAATATAGGCATCTCATGCTGGCTGCGTTCGGAAGATGTCGGCTGACAGGAAAGGTCAAACCGGTGTGCTCAGGTGTTTCTCTTATCTTCCACAGCCAAAATGTCTGACAAGCCTGACATGACTGAGATTGCCCGCTTCGACAAGACAAAGCTGAAGAAGACAGAGACAAAAGAAAAAAACCCTCTGCCCACCAAAGAGAGTGAGTGTCCCTCATTTTGTGTATGTGGCTATCTATGAGCCTGTCAGTGTCTGGCAGCTTGTGGCGAGGAAAGGGTTTCTTTTTGAGCAGTGCTCTGCCAAACCTCTACATCTCCCTCATCCTTCTCTCCCCTGCAACCATTTTCTCATGTCAGCAGCTAAGCGTCACATCCAGTGAGCTGTCAACAGACCAGCCCTTCCCAGCAGCGAAAAAACAAATCGCTGCAACATCAGCAGCACTCCTTCCCGACCGATCATTTAGACGTACAGCAGATCCAAACGTAGCATTCCCACACAGCAGCACCACACATATTCACTAAGGACATTCCTGCTGACCTGTCTCCCTCTCTCTTCTTTTTCAGCCATTGAGCAGGAGAGGAAAGGCGACGCCACACCTTGACTTCTGAGCACATGAAGAAAAGAGGCAGAGATGCCGCAGCGAAAAGCACTTTGTTTTGATTATCACAGTATTTGAATCTCTCATTTTGTCTTCGGATAAGGGTGCTCTTGGGCTCCCGGGGGGGTGCTGTAAGGGTATATGGCATCCTCATGGGGGCTCTCTACCACTAGGGTGGAAAACGTTAGCCTGGGTGCCTGTCTGGCACTGCTCGCCTATAGCCAACATGTCTCCTATATTGCCAAACTGGGGAGTGGTGTAGTGATGTAGCATACAGAGATAGACAGGCATCCAGGCTAGGGGAGGTGGGGGTTGTCTAGAGACAAGGGAGCAATCAGAAGCTAATCATGTGGGATGTTTTCATAATCAACTTTTTACGTTTCTTTATGAAATAAATATGAGGGAGTGGAACCAATCAATACGGTGTGTTTTGCGGTCTTGCTTCCATTTAATGTCTCTGTTCGATTCCAAACTGTAATACACACACTGTCCTCCTGAGGCATGGTGGTGCACAGCCTTGAAACAGACACACCATGTAAATCCTTTTTAGGCTCCTTGCAGTTGTATAGTTATTCTAAATAATGTGGTAGGTAAGATACATCACACTTCCAATATGAATGTACACTAAAAATTTGATTTGAAAAAGGCCTTGACAGACTTCCCTGCGGATAACAGGGGCCATATTTTAGTGTACTTTAGAATAAGAGCATTGGATATCTGTATGTGTGTGTGTGTGTGTGTGTGTGTGTGTGTGTGTGTGTGGGGGGGGGGGGTTGCTCAAGAATAGGCCTATAAAAACTTGACAATACACATCCCATTTTAATAACAGTTCTGTAAATGTCAAAACATGAGCCATTTTCTAATAAAAACACAATAGCCTGAAGACATTTTAATAGTCATTTTTGCCACTTGCTAATGGCCAGTCGAGTCACCCCGCGCGCCTGACTGACACGTCGCTGGCTGGCGTCGCCGATCCTGCCACCCTTCCTCGGCCTGTCAAGCCTGTCACCTCCTGAGCCTTTATTGCTCTATTTATCTCACCTTGCACTGCCGTAAATCACCTATCAACGCACCCCGGACGGCGTAATGTGTCTGAAATGCCTGTTGGAAGAATTTAATTAACGTGCATTTTTACCTCGTGTTGTTTTAAGCAGAGTCTAATTCAGAAGTGGAAAAGTTGTGAGATTGATCTTGAATACACATCATTCAAAGTTGGTAGAAAGGAAATATAGTAATCCAAATCAATTTTAGAAAAGGGTGGATTTTGATCATATGAAAATGTCGTTGGTGAATGAAGGTGTCGTTCTATATTATTATTATTATTATTATTATTATAATAATTATTATTATTATTAGTAGTAGTAGTAGTAGTAGTAGTAGTATACCACGTGTAGCGCAAGATATGACACTCTTGCGCAGGTGAGCGCAGATTTTGAGTTTGCCTTCTGTTCCATGATTATTTAGTTATGTCATAGAAAAAACACAATAGTCTATACATTTTTTTTTTTTTTAAATATGCCACTGAATAGCTCACGTGATTTGTTCTTGACAGTTTCGATGTTTATGGGACCTCTAGCACCAATGCAGAAACACGCCCAGCTGGATAGACTATTGTTTGCAGGTTATTAACCCATAAAGGTACCTTTAAAATCGTTAAGGGCGCACTTGAAGAAGCCTTCAGCCGGAGACAAGTTATGAAGCATCCGAGATTGATGTTTAATCGCTCTTTATTATTTCTCAGCTAGGTGTCGGGGGGCTTTAGGTTTCAGGCATGTTGTCAAATGGATGTGGCTGATATCTAATTAGCCAGGATTATCCTCACCTACACCTCGCCACTATTGTCTCGAGGACCTCGCCCAATGGCCCGTCATTGTCTACCGCACTGAGTGAATTGTTGTTTTAAGGGATTTTGAGTAGTTTATAGGGGATTTGACAAGTGTAAACGATTTAATTTAAAAACTACATGTAATGTTAATCATTATCAACGAGGTAACTTCTCTCATATCAAATCAGATCCATTGAATATGAAATGATAGAAACTGGCATGATGGCTGTTGATGACAGACACAATGACATAATCATGATTATGTAAATCAAAGAAGACGATAAACAGAAATAAAACAACTGGCAATGGGCCTAAGTACTGGATAATCCCAGATTTCCATTATGAATTATCAATATTATTATTATTTTTTTTTTTAGGTTTGGCCAGCATACCTCAGCAGTCTAGTCTATCTATTGACAAGACCTACAAATAAAAACCTTAACTTAGAACATAATGTTTAGGCATACAGTAGCTGCCAATACAATGGTTTTAACATTTTATTTCTTATTTGTTTTACTCTTGTAAATTCCAGACTATTTTCACACCAAGTTGTTTCCCAGGGAAACATCTATTATCCTATTATCACAGCGATGCCAATGTCGCCAATGTGTGAGGCAGTATTTACATGACTATATCGTCAGCTGCTGAAAGACTTTATGGCTTTGTAGTCACCGTGTATCCCCCTGGGACACTGGTGTCATTTCCCAAAGGTTTCCAGCCTCTCCAAAACATAAAGCCTCACAGTGGCATAGTACTGCACTGTAACTGAAATCAACAATATTCAAACTTATTAGCCTAAGTCTTTTTGGGAGTCCAAATTGTGTTGTGAATAATGACATTAAATGAGGCTTACATGAGTACGCACTAGCCAACCCCTCTTCAAATTCCCTTAACGATAAAATCACTATAATATTCCTATAATACTGCCATAGAGGCTTATAGTGTGTCTGCGGTACTATGGTGACCTTACCGCACTTAATGGTGTTTTTGTCTCTTATGGTATCATCTTAATATTCCTATTAGGCACTTGCTGTGATATTTGTATGGTGTCCTTTATTTTAGGATTACTTTAGCTATATTTTTTTTCGTTAAGGTCCAATTTTAATTAATCACAATGGGGGCAACAACAACAACAACAACAACAACAACAACAACAACAACAACAACATATACTGTATATATACAACAACAACAATAATAATAATAACAATAATAATAATAATGATAATAATAATAACAATAATAATATGGAACGATATAAAATGTATTGATTCAGTTCTGTAGACACGTTTCAGTTCGTGGGAAAAGTGTATAAGGACTAAAGCCTGGGAACGACAGGTGAATGAATGAATGAGGGGCTGTTTAACTGTCTGCGTCACCTCTTTGAAGTGCAGTTATGCACCGACGTCTCCTATTCGTCTATAGGACAGGGCAATCAATGTCCTCGTTGGGGCATTTTCACAGTGAAATGTTACCTGCGGGACAAATCTGTCAATCAAAGGGGAAAGACGGTATAAATATCATCAGCCTGGTGTCTCGCCAGAAGTTCAGTTGCCTTCCCCTCTCTCGGTGCACACAACTTACTAGAGGCTACTAGAGGCTACTAGAGGCCTGCGTTTGGAATACAACTGCTATGGAACCCTGGCATCTCCTTACAGCTGTGGCTCTATCCATGTTCTGTCATGTTCAAGTTGCCTCGGCTTGGTATGTCGCGTAGTTGTTGTGGCTGTCATTTAAAAATACCACAGTATGAAATTGATTTTTGGTTTTTGGTTGATCTTAACATGCATCTCGTGCTTCCTTCCCTTCTATAGGACAGTAAATAACTTCCTCATGACTGGACCTAAGGTAAATTGTTAATTTCTTTTCTTCTCTCTGGACTATTATAGTTTAGGCCTACGAGATACACGAAGAGGTTAGAAAAACCTCTTATTAGAACATTCAGATTACGATGTTGGTTGACAAAAAGTGAATGAATAGATTAATAAATAATAAATGAATGAAAGCCAAACAGGGTAATATTTGATTATTTTTTAATAATATTAAATTGGTTATTCAATGCGAACCCTGAGAATAACAGTGTTCTTTGCTTTCTCTTTCAAGGCCTTTCTAACCTATGCCAGCAGTGTGCAAGTGGGCGCACAGAGTGGAATCCAAGAGTGTAAACACCAGTTCGCATGGGACAGGTGGAACTGTCCAGAGAACGCACTCCAATTATCCACACACAACGGACTTAGAAGTGGTAAGAAAATGTGTATCCTTGTATTCTATCCTTACGCATGACATACAGCAGCAGGGTGGTCTCGTGGTTAGATAGACCAGCGACTCTGCTTCAAACCTGGCAAGTTTAAATCCTGCCGAAGTGCCCTTAAGCAAGACACTGAATCCACAGCTGAAGGGGCGCTAGGGGGCCCAACATGTACCATGTGTATCAACCTCTGATAACGCTATTACGCGCCTTTTACGCACAGAGATTGCGCACGGCCATTAAGCCTTTACAGTGCCAAATTTGATAGTAAAGTGTAACAAACGTGGTTTATTTTCTTTGTTTCTCAATTTAGCCACAAGGGAAACGTCTTTTGTCCATGCCATCAGCGCGGCCGGAGTGATGTACACGCTGACCAAGAACTGCAGCATGGGGGACTTTGACAACTGCGGCTGCGATGACTCCAGAATTGGACAGATGGGTACGTTGGTAATGAGTGACAAAGTAGAGTAGTTGTCTATATAGACAGAGATAGTGAGTCAAGGACAATGTTTTGGCAGAAGCTCGCTCAACTCCTATAGTACCAAGAAAATTAGTCGATTCAAGAAAGTTGATTGACTTTGGAAACAAGTAAAATTACCACACCCCAATGACAGATTTTCTCACTTGTTTGGAAATAAACAAATAAGGCTGAATATTATATTATATCACCTATTATGATAGACAATTTTACAGTTTGTGCCTTAAAATGAAATAGCCTAATATTGAATCACTACTGTCCACATGTCCATGGGAAAATTGTGAGAAGGTACTGCTTATGACTTGTGTTCCAAAGGATAACTCAGACATTTCTGAATCCCCAGGTGGCAGGGGATGGATCTGGGGAGGTTGCAGCGATAATGCAGCGTTTGGGGAGAAGATCTCCAAACAGTTTGTGGACGCGCTAGAAAATGGCCATGACTCCCGCGCAGCCATCAACCTGCATAACAATGAGGCAGGCAGATTGGTAAGATATTGGTTTATTAAAACTCAAATTCAAGAAGGAAAAGAGGAAAAACTTAATGTTGGCTTGATATCAATTAAATTTCCAACTAACATTCTCACTCTCCTGGCAGGCAATCAAAGCTACCATGAGGAAAGCCTGTAAGTGTCACGGAGTGTCTGGAAGCTGCAGCATCCAAACCTGCTGGATGCAGCTGTCCGACTTCAGAGATGTGGGCAACTACCTGAAGATGAAGCACGACCAGGCGAAGAAGCTGGAGATGGACAAGAGGCGGCTGAGGGCTGGGAACAGCGCGGACAACCGAGGTGCCATCGCGGGCGCTTTTAGCAGCATCCCCCGGACGGAGCTCATCTATCTGGAGGACTCTCCAGACTACTGCCTTAAGAACCGGAGCCTGGGCTTTCAGGGCACAGAGGGCCGGGAGTGTCTGCAGGGTGGCAAGAACATGTCTCAATGGGAGAGACGGAGCTGCCGCAGGCTGTGCCATGAATGCGGCCTTAGGGTGGAGGAGAAGCGCATTGAGGTGGTCAGCAGCTGCAACTGTAAATTTCACTGGTGTTGTACAGTTAAGTGTGAGAAATGTACACAAGTTGTGACCAAATATTATTGCGCACGCAGGGAAAGAGGGAGAAAACCACAGAATAAATCGAAGCGGAGGCACCGTGCGCGCCGGCATTGATTGCCATTGGCGAGGGATGCATTACGGCAATATGCTCATTATTTATCATTCATTTCAGCAATGTGACTGTCTGTTATTTCTGAATCAATAATTATGATTCTGTATTACGTGAATGTTATATAGCCTACATGACTCCTTTTACCACATCAGCCGACAGCCTTTCAATGCACTTTATCTGATTTGATTTGATAAACCTCCTGTACATTCATTACAATTTTTTTTTCCATGAGCACAAAATTCCCCCTGCACGCTCACTCTCCTTTATCACTTGGAAGTGTTTATGTTTTGGTGGGTATTTGGTCGGTTTTTGTTGGGTTTGTCTTCTTTATAGTCTGTAAATTGTCTAATATTTTATGTTATATGTATTTTTACATTGAAGAAATTACCTAATAAATATTTTAATAATATACATGTCTCGGTTTGATTTGTCAAAGTGTGGATTACAGCTTTGAAATTCTGATTCCGCTATTTGTATATTGGTGCCCTGGTGTCATGCAGCCTTAGGGTAGAAAATAAACTGTCGCCTAATGCCATCCTTTGAAGTGCGCATATAGGCGTTTCCTGAACTCGTCATCCAATCAGCTTTCTCGGACCATGGAGACAAAGAACAAGAGTTGCATTTGTTCCTCATTCAAATAAAAGAGAAAGTTGCAACACAACGGCGCAAAATAAGTAGTTCTCTTCTTTGTGGGGCAACAGTGTAGACTCAAGATGGTTCATTCATTGTTTTGGCTGCTGCCACTTCTTTACTACAAAAGCTGTCCGGGACATGCTTGGTAAGACCTTATTATACATATATACTGTATTTGTCTGCATGTTTGTTACACATGTAAGATTGTATTTCTCTAATTCTCTCGTATCTTCTATCTTTTTCTCAGGGTCGCAAATAACTTTCTTATGACGGGACCCAAGGTAAAAAAAAAAAAAAAACTTGGTCATTCAAAACTTATTTTTCCTGTATTGTTGAATAATTATTTGGGGATTGTGGCCACACATTAATACTTACAAAATTATATTAAACTTTTATAGAACAATTACCTGGTTAAAGGGAGGGGGCAGAGTTTTCAGGGCATTCAGGGCAAAAAGTGACTGTCACTGCCTCTCCTGCAGGCCTATCTCACCTATGCAAGCAGCGTGCAGGTGGGCACGCAGAATGGGATAGAGGAGTGTAAACACCAGTTTGCTTGGGACCGGTGGAACTGTCCCGACAGCGCCATCCAACTGAAAGGACTAAGAAGCGGTAGGCTATGTCTCTAAATATCATCCCTTCTTGCACGATTACGTAAGGATGCCGGGTCTATAACTTAAGAAAATCCTAAGAGAAAACTGATCTCATTTGGACACATTTAAATAACATGTTATGTATGTTAGATTATATGTTCTACATGCATTTATATGTGGGCTATTCACAGATACAGAAATACATTTGACATGGAATAATGTAAATGCATCTTATGGCAGGACCCAAAAGTATTTCCCAGGTTACATTATTAGTGAATATATTTACTGATATTTTAAAAGGACCTATGTGCTAATCTCAGGGTATTTTATAGCCACATAAATATATTTGCTTGCATTTTGAAATAGCTTGGCAGGACATATTAATATATTCACTATTTTGAAATCAGTCTGTCAGACTCTGCAGTCTATATATTTTTGGTGATGAGAAAATTGGTAATCATTGAATTAACCTGATTGCTCATTTTATTATTCATTCACAGCCACCAGAGAGACGTCTTTCGTTCATGCCATCAGTGCAGCAGGAGTCATGTACACACTGACCAGGAACTGCAGTCTGGGGGACCTCGACAACTGCGGCTGCGACGTCTCAAACAACGGGAAAATTGGTGAGGCCAGATTTGTGTGAATTTGCCTATTGGCTAATGCAAAATAAACAAATAAATAAATAAATGCATACTCAGGATATGCTAATGAGCCCATGAGGCATATGCCATATGACATCGATTCTAAATACATTATATTTCCTTATTCTTAATGGGGAGGGTTCACTTTGGTGAATGCGACCTTTGTTGGATATTAACATGATATTTGTGTGTATCACAGGTGGACGTGGCTGGTTATGGGGTGGCTGTAGTGATAACGTGGATTTCGGGGAGAGGATTTCCAAACAGTATGTGGATGCACAGGAGACTGGCCAGGACTCCCGGGCCGCTGTCAACCTGCACAACAACGAGGCTGGACGGATGGTGAGCGTTTGCACTTCATTCACACCATTAGTTGACATTACGAAATGGATAGCCTAATTTAGTTGACAGAAATTAACTTAATTTAATGGGCTACATAGGCTAATTCATGCTGTTATGCATTCGTTATTCAAGTTCATGTAGGCTACACCTTCCAAAACTTGTTTTCCAATCTCATCATCATCATCCTGTTTTGAACAGGCTGTGAAGGCAACAATGAAGCGCATCTGCAGATGTCATGGCATGTCAGAGAGCTGCAGCGTCCAAACATGCTGGACACAGCTGTCCGACTTCAGGGACATTGGTAACTACTTGAAAGCCAAGCACGACCATGCCCAGAAACTGGAGATAGACAAAAAGCGGATGAGGGCTGGCAATAGCGCGGACAACCGAGGTGGCATCGTGGACGCTTTCGGCAGCATCGCCCAGACGGAGCTCATCTATCTGGAGGACTCTCCAGACTACTGCAGGAAGAACAGCAGTCTGGGGCTGTACGGCACAGAGGGCCGGGAGTGTCTGCAGCACGGAGACGGTTTGACCCAGTGGGAGAGACGGAGCTGCCGCAGGTTGTGTCATGATTGCGGCCTGAGGGTGGAGGAGAGGCGCGCGGAGGTGGCCAGCAGCTGCAACTGTAAATTCCACTGGTGCTGCAAGGTGAAGTGTGAGGACTGCTCTCAAGTTATAGTCAAGCATGTGTGCGCCAGGAGAGAAAGTGCTCATGGACATGGCTTTAGGAGGAGATATCGTGGACCTAAATAAACCTCGCAGAAGATGACATGTCAAAAAAAGTTGACTCAGTCCATCAAATGATATCCTGCATTCCGATGAAAATGATAGGCCTGATATTTGCACTTTTCATTCCTCTTTTCTACATGTGTGTTTTTGTACAAATGTAAATGTTTATCATCTATTTATGTACCTTGTGCTCGTTTTATACAATAAAATAAAGTAATTTACTTTTGGGCTCATTACTTTTTCTGAAGCCTTTTTATTTTAAACATTTTAGAATAAGTCAGATGATTTTCCTTCATGTGCTCCACACAAGGTTTAACGGCAAGGCACATAGGGCAAAGTTGTGTCTATTAGAATAAGAATGGAGTGGTGAATACACTCAAGAGGATTACATGGATAACATGGTGCAGTTCACACCTAACCAAGGTGTTGATCCAGCGTTGATCTAGCAGCACTTTGATGTTAACGTGCATTGAATCCAAGAGGAGCAAGGCTTTGAAGGACAAAGTAAGGAAGTATTTCTACCGGTAAATTAGGTATTTGGCATGATAATCCGGGACACTGTGGCCGTGTAGCCTACTTTGTCACACCCTACAGGGCAGCGCAAATGCATTACAATAAATCAAAGCGAGGGAAACACGTTGACAGTCTGTAACAGAAATTTAGACCAGTCTGCCAGTCTTCAATACGGAAGAGGATTAGGGCCACATGTGGAAAATAGATTTGAGTTCTGAGATTAATTAGAATTAGAAATCTGAGAATAAAGTCAGAATTCTGAGTGAAGTTTATCTCAGAACTCAAATACATTTTTTTTTATATATGGCCCTAATCCTTTGGCAAGGCAGCAAAATGTGTCGCATTAGTATCCAGTTACAGCCTACATTATGCGTCCACACTGTAAGCCACACTGAAGACATTAACATAAAGTGTGAGTCGCGCTGCACCTTGCCAGCAAGTTAAATTCCAATCTTATAATTTGCAAGTAATTAAGTCTAAGAGAATTTTACGGTTTCCAAAACACAAGCCCACCCTGGTCTCCGCCCACGATCTGTGTCTATGAAGTCATTCATCTGCCTCCTCCTTTCCCCTACCCCCTGTATCTCCAAAAATCTTCCTCTCTGCTGGGTATGTCATAAATCTGCCACTGTCTCAGCTAAATGAGTGATGGCATGGATATTACCTTCATCAGGGGGTCCATGCCTGGGGGAGAGGGGGTGGGGGTCTAACAGAAAGGGGGTTGGTGAGGAGGCTGTTACACTACCTTTACAGACCAATTTAACTGAGAAATTACAACATGAATTATTAGCTAGTCACTGGTCAGAGTATGTCTAGATCAACTGGTGTATATGTGTCATGGAGAACTGGTTAGAGCTTTTTAATTAGTCAGTTAAGATCACTTCTCCATTTGGACCAACAGTATTGTTATATATTTTATAGGGTATCAGTTGATATACACCGATTAAGAAATACCTCTGAATTCACATTAACACATTGACAGACAACCTCAAAAAATGAAGAACATCTGCTTTGGCATGAATTTTCAGGCCACAATGGAGTGCTCTAACAGGCTTTTGTAAGATGTGAAAGTACCATGGCACACCCTATTAAAACTTCAGAATAAAACAGAGCAAATAACATTCCCACATTATAAAATTACAGACCAGAACAGTCCCTCCCTCCCTCACCCCTTTCCATTTGTCTGTTTGCCTCTGGGGAGGTCCCGTATTTCCCATGCTGTCCTGCTGTGTGTTAATGAAGGCTGGGCCCACTGGAAGCCCTCACTGGTCCGCCCCTCACCACTGGGTCTATTACTGGTGCCATATTGGGCCCATATGAGCACATGCTGACCTAATGTTGTTCTTCAATTGTGCTTAAGGTGAGCTGGTGTCAGTTGATCAACCCTCTTTTTCTCTGAAAGGGTTGCTTCACATTACAGAGGTGTTAGTATGACGTTCTCAGCACATTTCCTATAAATAGGCCTTAGTGTCTTTTTCGGAGTTAGTGCGTTTACCACAATTTTGTAATGTGCTTTTGTTTCCTTTTTCAGATGGACTTCACAGAAACTAGTTACTTCTCTGCACATTACCTCACACTGATATACAGCCGCTGATAAAACTGTTACATAAATTCCTTTACAATTATACGTCATGCCTCCTCCACAGTGGCAGTATCATGTCTTTCATGGGGGTTTGTTTCCCAATCAGGAGGCAGGCTCGGGGGAGGGATGATCTCCCACAAGGACCCCCCAGGGTGACTCATGTATTCACCCAGACAGGCCTGGGGGTCTGGGGGGACCTGAGTGTGATGGATCAGCCCTTCTCCCCGCTGCCCTCCTCTCTCACCTGGGTGTGAGATACCAAGAGGCCTGACAGGACAGACTGGGGCTGCTTACCCCGGTTAGCTTGTAACAGCCTTGGACAGCCGTTTGTAAGCCAGGCACTTGAACAATTCATGTTACAAATTAGAATAAAGCACTATGATATGTGTGTGCATATATCACATATTTCACATTTTGTAATCCATATTTAAGCAAGCAATTGTGACTGCTAGTAAGTAAGTAATCCTACTCTTTGCCCATATTTCCCACCCATAGTCTACTTGTACAAGATGTTTTGAAATTATAAGCAGCTATGTTTAACCCCACAGTTGTTTATATTCTATTTTATTGCTTTATTGTGTTTTTTTATTATGTTAACTGTTTTTATTGCTTATTTTACATCCTATTTTTTGTGTTTAAACCATTATTTGTCTTCTTCCCCTGCTGAATCCTTCTGCTGCTGCTACACCCTAATTTCCACACAGGAATGAATAAAGTTTCATCTTACAACAAACATTTTATTTCATAACGATTTTAAAAGGGATCCCCACAAAAAAAACACCAATTAGGCTTGAGCAACACATTGTGTCTATGTAGATCACAACATAGTTAAAATCCTTAGTAAGATCCTGCTATTGCAAAGTCAAAATATGATCACACAGTACAGCAGCAGACACGTTAGAACAGACTAAAATGAGAATATCTGTATGCAGCTACATACATGTGGTAACTTATGTACTCAAGCTATGACAAAGGACATTATTAGCAGCCTCTATGTTTAGAAATAGGCCTCCTCTGCAGGGCGCGGAAGCTCTAATATTATATGACTTAGGTCATGTGTGACTACTGAAACTTCCCTTTTTAGAGTCTGTAACAGGAAAGGCAGGGGGTGAAAAAGTGAGAGAGCCACACTAAGATTACACTCAGAGAGCAGAGAGGTCGTTCTAAGCTGATATAGTTTCATAGGGTAGGTCAAGTATGTTGTGGGATTCAAGAGGAACATCTTTGTGAGCCCAGTACAAAAAAATACTGTTGCCAAGTAGACCTTTCCTATTTTTGGTGGATGATATTGAAAAGAGACAAGCATGAGTTTTGACGTTGTTCCTCCCAAGGTGGAGGTGATGGGATGGAATGCCCGTACTCTGGCTGACTATATGAAGAGGGTGAGTATAGAAAGACCAAGGTCACAGTACGGTTTACTGCTAATTAAACACTGGAGGTGACATGCTAAACAAATATTTATTACCTTCAAAGAAACAATATGCACTCTGAAACTACTGAATACTAATATAACAATATATGATATATGAAGTCGCTTATTTTACCAGTCCTGAATCTAAAGCCAGCTTCCGAACTATAAAAAAAAACCTGAGGGGCAAATATGTCAATCTCCTTGCCTTTCCACTGCACTACATATTAAGATGAACAATCAATAGTCAATCAAATCTCATCTTCTTTTTTTACATCATCTTTGTTGTCTTCACTCTGTTGGCATCATTCTGGGCCAAGTAATTCTGGGCCAGTAACTATTTCATACACTGAGTCTAGGAAGTAGAAGAACTTGAAGAACACTTAGCTATTTCATTATTTCAGTTAAGTTCACTGCCCCATTCAGTTGTTTGATTACATGATTGAATAAACAGATGAATTAAAAAAGTATTCAAAAACTACCTTGTGAGTGACAGAAACAGACAATTCTATAATACCTCAAAACACACTAGGGAAAGTTAATTTTGGTGAGACCCCACAGCACAGCGGTTCTGTTCACTGCATGCCGTGAGTGTGTGACATCTCATGATCTTTTCAGCTGAAGTTGTCTGGCTGTGACAAAGTGGTGATGAAGGGCAGCATCACCGGAGTACAGTTCATGGTAAGTGTGTTTAAATGTGTGCCTCTTTAAATTTTTAATAATAATTCCAGTTCCATTACCTTGTTTGGCATTCTGAAATACTGATAGCAGTTGCCTTTCTATATATCTTTAATCATGTTCAAATTTACACCATCCAGCAAATGACAGAGAGTGAGCTTCAAGTGTTCCCCACCATTCATATTCCGTGAGTCTGATTTAAAAGCTGTTTATTTCACTGACACCAAACAGAAGTAAAACCAAAAGTATTGATAAAACATCAAATTTGACATCACTCAACGGGTGTGACAAGGCACAATGGGTCATCATGACCAAGCATGACAACACAGAGGATGTGGCTACATACAATGGCTGCGTGTAATCAGCATTAAATGTTGTGGCCACACTTTATGAGTAGCAGCGAGAGCGAAAGAGAGAGAAAGAGAGCCTAAATACTAAATATAACGGTAATATATTGATCTTGTATATTTCTAGAATGATCACCATGATCCACAGTAACATCAACAGGGGTGAAGAGAAGAGGGTTTTTGGTCAGAGGTGAGAAAACAGCTCTCTGTCGACAGTTATTCTACTGCTCAATGTGTTGAACATCAATGTATAATTTTGATATTTCAAAAATTCTGGCACAGATCAACGGCATCAAAGTATCCCACACGAGGTAAGGAAAACCTAGGTACAACTACACCACTGATATCGTAAAGCCAGCTTTCTTTAGGTCTGATGCCATTCTTTCTACGCTTTATCTACAGACTTTGCACAGGAGGAAGAAGCTTGGGAGTCTGACGAGTTTGTAAGTAAAGGACTAAATATTAATTGAATGTTATTGAATATCCAGCATATAACCATAAGATATGGTTCACAAAACTGCATTCTGTGTATCAGCTTCTTGTCTGTGTTATGTGCTCACCGCTCATGTGTCACTTGTCGGGGCTGTGGTCAGGAAAAAGAAAGCGACAGTGACTATGAGGAAGAATGCGAGGACGGGGAGGACAACTATATCTGTGCCCTGCCTGAGCCTGGGCAAAGAGACAGCGAGGAGGGGAATGAAGATGAGTATGAGCCGCCTCCCTCCACAGACACAAAGGAGCTCCCTCAACGCCTGAGCTTGGCTAAACCTCTGGGGCACAGTGACTACATAGGTATCAGAAAGCAACCATGATAGAATGCAATAATCTGCATAAAGGCACGTAATATTCACTTGCTATGCTTTTGTGTGCTTGGCGTGTGTGTGTGTGTGTGTGTGTGTGTGTGTGTAGATTCTGTCCACGTGTCCTCCCCTGCTGACAGGGCCCCTCGCCCTCCCCATCACCACAAACAGAGTCCACAAACAGGAGGCCCCAGCCGCAGCAACGTGAGTCCACTCTGTCCTACTATCAGGAACCCTTTTTCACACTATCACGTGGAAATGCACTTTTCTAACCTACTTAAAACACCCTCCTTCTTTCTCCTTCCCATTTACTGTGGTTCCTCTCCAGCTGCTGTTAAGGTAATTTGTTCACCCATCCTCTCTCCTGTCTTTTTTATCAGTTGGCTCATCCTCCTCTACCGAGAAAGGACCATGCCCCTCAAAGGCTGTTGAAAGCACCAGGCCGATGTACATTTGATGACTCCACAATCACCTAGCTTAGTGATGATGAACATGAATATTTGTTATTTTTTTTGACAGAAATATAAGGCCTAGGACAATGATGATCTAAGTCTTACATAAAATGTCCTTTCCCATCCCTAGCACCAGCTGGCCTAGCTACTCCGCATGTTGACAGGGGAAAGAAGCCTGGCCAATCTGGCCTGCCCAAGACAGGCCACTCAAAATCAAGTATGTGCAGGTATTATGTACATGTGTAGTGTTTGGGGTAATTATTATAGTTGAACAGCAAAATGTTGTGATCTCATGCCACAATTTTTACACCATCCCATTTCACACTACCCATCATGTCCAGAAGATGGCAGCCCTTTCAACTCCCTTCCCACCAGCAAGCTCCCTCAACCGAAGTCTAAGCCACCAGATCATTCCAACAGGTAGGCTAACCTGGACAGTTCATGACCCTAGCCAGCCCCTCACCCACACCTATGTAGTTAAATCTGGAAAAGAACCATATGCAGCTAATAAGGTTATAATGTTATGATAATGTCGTCTCTCCCCTCCCAGATCCAGTAAATGCAGTCCAGCTCCTGCACCACCAGTGCAACGAGCTAATGTTCACAATTCAGCAGTAGGACATACAAAGGTGAGTTGAGTCACAATAAAGCTTGAATTTCTATATACCATGCAATTTGAGGAACATGCATCATATCCTGGTCAAGGCTATGCCTTTCTGAACAATTACACAAATTGAGTAATTTGGGAAGGTGAACAGCAGATGGCGATGTTGTAAAAAGAACACAACTGTGGAGAACCCTTATGTCTGCTTTGAGAACTCAAAAGATGACATCTCATTGGCTCGGCTAGTTAATATTATTTGTGTTTATTTGCAACAACAATTATTTACCAAACATTCCTATTGTTGCAACATAGAAATGAGGAGACAGAGAAATATGGACAAAGAGTGTTTCTCCCAGTCCTTACTCTTGAATGTGTGTGTTTCATTATGGTGCGTCCAGGGTATGGATCCCAGGTGGTATGGAGGTCAGGTGACCAGACGCCAGGCCGAAGTTGTTCTCAGACAGGTGAACAAGGTCAGGATGGGCAGCAGTCCCTCACAATGTCACATGTCCCTTCCTGCTTTTGATAGAGCAGAAACGTGCACACACACACACACACACACAAATGCAGTTGAAGTTTCACAGAACTTTGCCGCGATGACATGACTCTGTGTGTGTGTCTGTAAGGATGGAGCGTTTGTGGTGAGGGACAGCTCAAAAGGCTTGTCTGAGCAACCCTACACACTGATGGTGCTGAACCAAGGCAAGGTCTACAACATTCAGATCCGTAACCACGGCAACTCCTACTCCCTGGGCACTGGCCTCAAGAGCAGTGAGGTAAACTCAGAATGATGATGCCATTATCTATAATGTCAAATTTAAAAAAAGCCAGTGTGTACACTGAAAGTAAACTGAAAAGTTCACATCTTATGGCACGCCTTAGGGACTGCTTGACGGTGACTTGTGCTGTGCTGTGTCATTAGGTCTCTAACTGTCATCTGTTTTTGTGTGCTGCTCTGCTGTAGAGTTTCCCTGGGGTGAAGGAGATGATTAGCCATCACACACACACCCCGCTGCTGCTCATTGATGCCACAGACCGGAGCTCTGGAGCACAGAGCCAGTGCTGTCTTCTGCACCCTGCGGGATTCTGACCAGTACCAATGCTGAGCTTGATATGGGTGTTTGTATCTGTCTCTGTGTTTGTGTTTGCAAATGTGTGTGCATGTATATGTGTGTGGTTTTTTTAGAAGCCTTTCAAGCACATCGGAACAAATGCCACACTCCTGGTAACCCATAAATGTCATGGTTATGTAATTCCATTTTTTGTTACCTTCGCTTGCATTTTCATTAATCAGAATGAGCAGTTAAGAGAAAAAGAACGATTTCAATGTGGCTTTTGTAGATATTATTAAACTATGCTTTCCAGATACACACCATTACCTCTGGTCTTCCTTCACTCCTCATGTTCGGGCCTAGCACCGGGTCGCTTTGCTCCCTCCTTTCTTTTCAGAAATGCCAGCTTGTCAGGGTGGCCAACGCACACGATCAGATCACATTGCCTCAGCTGGGTCCGCACTGCAGGCAGAAAAAAAAATCTTTTCAAAACTTCTTCAGGTCAATATGGTCATTGACCTGAGGCAGGTACATTTCAGAACATATGAGGTTCCACACCAACAGTGATTGTACTCAGCAGAAAATCACATGAACTGCAGACTACAGTTAGCCTGGTATGCCTGACAGCCACAAATTCTAAATTCCTCTTTACAAATATCCAAGAATCTTTAAAGCAGTGTGCATCTAATTTCTCATCTAAGAGAATATGCTGTTATTTCAGAGAAGTTCAGGCTTTTCAGTGCCTGTGCATAACTGAGTGTAGTTTACATTACCCCAGTACAAGTACATTGCCCTAACAGCCTTATCTTTGTGATTATTATTCCGCACATATTGTACCAATTGCTGTTTATTCAGGGATAAGTGCCACTGTCACCATGACAGTGCAGAGCCAAGATTCTTTCTATCTCCAGTTTGATACAAGGTGTTTCCCCTGGCCTCTAGGCTTTGAGGCATGAAAGTTAGCAGATAGTTTTAATCCAGTCTGACAACAAAGTCGGGATCTTACTCTGATTGCTGGTTTGCCCACCGACTGTCCCCCTCGGCAGAAATGAAGCCGCAACATTATGTCTTACAACAAATGGCCTGATGGACACCCCTCTGTGTGAGATACTTCAGTTACTCCTATCTACTCATCAGCAGAAAGTTATTTGACAGTCATGGCACTGCACTGAAGTCTACATGCATGGTTAAATTGCAAAGCAGTTGGCGGATAGTAATCCACTTCTGAATATCACATTTCAGATCTAGCACAACAGTTACATCATGTGCTTTGCATATTTGCAAATCAATTGTCAAGATCATTTTGCAGGCATAATTGATCCCGACTGATATTTTGAAGGTGTAAACAGAGTGGAAGAGGATAAACAGTCATACACACATGCCAGTTGGTCCATGCAGTTAGACAAGGAGTCCAGCCCTTTCAGTATGTGTTCCAGATCAATGGAGTCAGTGGAACCAGTTTGTTCTGTGCTCTTCTCTGTTTTCTCCATCTGAAAGACAATTACATAAGAATAAAACAGGGTCATCACAAACCATACACCACCAAAACATTGTAACAGTAAATCCTATGTATACTGTTATAGGATTGCAAAAAATAAAGTCTTGATGTTAATGTATTTATTCTGATGCATTCAGTTAAGATTTTGACAAAAAAAAGTCTGTTTGTGTGATTTATGATGTGATTGGCTGTCATGTAAGCCTAAGTCTACAAAAAACAACTAAAAGCATTCTCAGTAAAACATGTTTTTATTTATTCCACTCAACAGGCAAAACAGAGAGCACATCTCTTTATTACTTACAGCACAAGGGTTATTTGCAGGCCATACTACCCTCAACTGATTACAATCTAAGTGCTGCAGTCTGTACAATACTGTGAGACACACTCTTTCAACACAAACATTACTGGTCAGGCAGACAAATTAGTCAAAATATTTACTTCTTCAAAGCAACTTCAGTATTGTAGTAATGCAACATTCCATTAAACACTGTTTTAAAAGGCAATCTCAATTCAGTATTCTGTGATCTGAAAACTGTAAGAATCTCATCACATATCAGTCAGTGGCGTTGCATTTTCCTCAGGACACTTCTGGCTCCTGGTCATGTTCCCCACAGACAGCAACCCTGCAGTTGAGATAGGCTTCGTCCAGTCTCCGCATGGACTCCTCCAGCTCCGGGCTGGTCCGCAGTACCACCATGTCATAGGCCATCCAGGTCAGCTGCACTACAGGTGTACAGAAAAGGAACGAGGAAACTGTTTCTCTCACATGTAACTTTATGTTAGATTTCTAACCCAGGTCCTCACCAAAGACAACTGAAACCCCATTTACTAAAGTCTGTTTGAGTAACACCATGATACAGTAAGATAAAAGCCAGTTCCAAACCTGATATATTTTCAATGTCTTCAATCATTCTCTCCAAGTCCTTGTCCAACTCCAGCATGTCTTCGTTGCTACTCTGCTGAAGCTCAGTGGAGGAAGGTGAATCGGCCATCTACAAACCGGCAATTTTCTCATCAACAATACTCACACACTGACTTCTCCGCAACGCCAGCAAGCCATTGTGTTAGGTTGACATGGCAGCTAACGTTAGCTAACGACACAGTGACCGAGCAAGCTAACGTTAGCGAATGTTACCTTCCGGTTAATCAAAATGTTGGACTATAGATTAAAACGAGCTATTTTACATTCGCTAACCTGAATTTCAACTATTAGTTTAGGCGTTGACAGTTATCATTTAATTTGAAGTATGCAAAACTTACGATAAGCTCGCAGTGTCTCCCGTTCAGAAAGTAGTTAACGTAAAAGCTTGAAAAAGAACGTTACAATCATCTTCACGTGCCTTCAAAAATTAAACAGCCGCGTGATGTGGCATTCTCAAGTTTGTCTGTGACACTCAATAGTCAGTTTACAGTAACCTTATCATAGCCTACCTTATGGTATTTTTTTAATCTCTGTGACTAGACACTTATAGTTTTTCTGTGATATTTGTATAGCATCCCTCTAAAATGTATTATAGGATTACTATAATTCTTAATAATGTTATACGTTAGCCAACAGTTAACCTACCTTTCCAATTATAATATTTGCCTGACCACGTTGGTGCGACCTGTAGTGCCTGTAGCAAATCAGACAGAATGTAGCCTAATTGGCTTGTAGGAAAACGCGGTAGTCTACATTACCTTTCCTATTGGAAAATCACTACTACCTATTACTGCTACTGTTACTGCTATTATTGCTGTAACTACTAACGTTACTATTACTGCTGCTACTACTGCTACTGCCAAAGCTGGTTTAAATAGGATGGCTTCAAAAATATATTTTTTTAGTTTTGTTCAGCCGTTTATGATAACCATCATCATTGTCATCATCATAATACTTTATCTGTAGAGTATAGGCCTAGGTATACCTTTCATACAAGTGTAGCTCAAGCCTTACACTATAACACTGTAACACTAAAATAGGCTACATGAAATACCCAAATATTTATCAAATATTTATCAAAAGCACAAAAATGAGGGAGAATATAAATTTACATTACAATACATTAATTACATAGATAACAAGACAGTCTTAAGCTCTCTTGTTACTAGCTGTAGGAGAAGCTTGTTAATGTTAATTGCAGATAACTGTGAACTCCATTAATGTTGGTTTAACAGTGAGAGTAGAAAATTATTTAATTGAGAGTAAGTAAAACCCCTGGAGGAACTAGCTGACAAAAGAAAAAAAGAAAAAACGGAAAAAAACTACTCACCTGAGAAAACAACCAATCAAAAGAGACTGGGGGTGTTTCCAGGGAAACACATAAAGCAGGTGTGACAGGTGACATCTCTGACATAAAGCAAGGGCAAAAAGGCGACAGGTTCTAGGAAGACAATTTGGTAGAAGAGAGTTAAGAGCAATAAAACTCAGAAGCCTAGAGACCACAATTCGGTTCAACTCACATCCTGCACTAAAGATCTACCAAGGACTGAACAAGAGAAGGACTTTTGAGGGTTTCCAAATTCAAGGCAAAAGATTTTGACACAGAAAGAAAGGACGACCAAGGGCAAAGGCTTAAGAAAAGACTCGGAAAGGTGAGAACAAACTCTGCCTTCACAATGTCTTCGTTCGAGGCCCAGGGCCAGTCTCCTCCTCGGTGTGGCCCGCAGTTCCCTAGCCTCGGCCAGGAGCCCCCAGAGCTCAGCATGTACAGTGACTGTTACTACCCTCCTCCCTCGCTGCCGAGCCCTCAGCGCACCACCCCGTCCTCCTACGACCTGAGCGACTACACCACCTCCTCCCCCAACCCCTACCTGTGGTTCAACGGCTCCGGGATCAACACGTCGCCTTACCTGGCTACCACCAGCCCGCCAGGGAACCCCGGCCCGCCCTTTGTCCCTCAGCACTACGGCATGCAGAGGCCTTACCTGGGCCCCGCTGGAGCCGGGGGTCCAGGAGGGGAACTGGGTTGGTTCTCGCTCCCCTCTCAGGAAGACCTGATGAAGCTGGTCAGACCCCCGTACTCCTACTCCGCTCTCATCGCCATGGCCATCCATGGGGCCCCAGATAGGAGGCTGACATTGAGTCAAATTTACCAGTATGTGGCTGATAACTTCCCCTTCTACAACAAGAGCAAGGCAGGCTGGCAGAACTCCATCAGACACAACCTGTCACTCAATGACTGCTTCAAAAAAGTACCAAGAGACGAGGATGATCCAGGTAATTACTTATACCTGTCTTTTTTTATATGTTTTGAATGTCTTTCTGAAACAAGCAAGTAGCACCGGCTTATAATATTTCAAAAGAAGAAAGCCTTACACAACATGTGCTCTTGTGTATTCCTGATGTGTAGCATATCATCAACCTATTTTCATTAACCTAGATTCGTTAACCTATTGTCCCATGTTTCAATTCTAAAACAAATCTCACCCACTCTACACTCTGATATTACAGGGAAGGGCAACTACTGGACACTTGACCCAAACTGCGAGAAGATGTTCGACAACGGAAACTTCCGCCGCAAAAGGAAGAGGAAATCCGACTCCCTCTCTGGCGGGGACGGGGGTTCGGGGGCTCCTGAGTCAGGTGACAGTGAGAGGGGCAGCCCCAAGCACTCCGGCAACTCTGCCCTCGACATCGCCCCCACGCCAGACAGGATCCCCTCCCCTTCATCCTCAGGCCCCGCACCCTGTCTGAGCAGCTTCTTATCTGAGATGTCTGGAGTGACAGCCGGAGCAGCTAATGAGGTCGGAGGGGACGGGTTAAGCAGGCCGCTGCAGATCAACCTCCCCATGGACGGGCCTCAGAGGCCCACGCAGCCTGGAAGCTTCGGCAGTTACTCCCCCAGCTCAGGCGGCCCAGAGTGGGCATCACCGCTGCCACCTCCCCCTGCACTCTCCTCCTCACCCACCCACTCTTCTCTCGGGTACAGCAGCCCCATCCTCAGCCAGTTCAATGGGCATTTCTACCCCGGACTGGGATCAGCAGGAATCCTCTACCCTCGAGAGGGCACAGAGGTTTGATGAGACTGACGGGAGAGAAATTAGTTTCTTAGTCTGAAGCGACTACAAGAGGCTCACGACAGGAAAATTTACCTGTGCTGGTGAGGTTATGCTGTTGTCAAAGAAGTAAAGCAAATATTGTTTAAACGCACACACACAAACACACACAGACACACACAGATAGCAGTGTGTTTGCGCTGACTGAGACAGTTAAGATCACTATAGCGTGTGACAGAAGAGTAAAAAGGCTATGATTCCCACAGGAACAGCTGAGTCAGCCGCACCGCACTGCGACTGACACTCCCTAAAACCCCAGTCTGCCTCACTATCAGATCCTCAATCAGCTTTTATTCTGGGCAAAGCTTGTCTCTATCAGATCTGACTCATTATTAACAGATCCCTGGTCAGATCTCCTGCTGACATCAGGCCATTCCACACTGCTATCTACGGTTCTTTGATGGTATCACCCGTACAAAGCTCAGACAGCACATTTGGAAGAGTAGTTAAATTACATGATAGTCTACATGGTGTATGGTCACTGCCCTTATAGAATCAGCGGAAGATAAAGGGGACAATTTCTGTTCAAGCCTCTTCAGTGATGGCTGAAAATATGCAATCTGATAACCTTCTGAGAGTCTGATACATGAAGTGGTGGTTGTAGTTTGTAAATATGTCTATGTGTTGTGTAATGTTTATGTATACATTTATATTGTTGGTTAGTTGGTACACTTGTTAATGTACAAAATGGCTTCATAATGTATGGTATATGATGTATATGTTGTGTTTTTGATATGAATAAAAGGTTTTGGAGTTCTAAAGTTGCATTTTCCTTTTTATTCCTATAATGAACAATGAATAATTGGTGTTTAAGAACACATTGTATTGCTTAGCGCTGCTAATTTTGATAAAGACATGAAATGTGACTCTGCTCCAAAGACCAAAAAAGAGTGACAGACAATAAGCATGTCCTGACAGAAAACAGTCCTGTCAGGAAAGCGATGACCAGTGAAAGGGTAAAACCCTTGTCAGTGTAACCTGATCTTTCTGTGATGGATGGTTAACTGATTCTCCTAAACGGTGAAAATCCACATTCCCATACTGTCCCTCTTCACCAAAATCCTTCTCTCACACCACCCATCCATGAATACTGCTGACTGGGCATGAGTTATGGTTTGTTAAGGGAGCGGGACCAACTGTAAAAAGGGGTAAAGATGCTGAGGAATGAATTAAATGCTGAATATATTAAACATTGTCACACAACAAAGTACACAACAATTGCCATGCAAATAGAGGATTGTTGTGAACTTTCACTAGGCCTACTATCATAACACTATAGCTAATTAACCAATACTCTAGACAGTCAATGGAAATTATACCACAACTAAGGGCTTTGTTTGTTCAACAAGCAAAGGATACATGCCCCTGCAACAGGTGAATTGACTCTTTTAACCAATCAGATGACTTGGTTGGAACTCTCTTTTATATGCTTTGATAAACCTGTCTGTCTGATAAACTCAATAGTGCAATAGTAATAGCACAGATAACATATTCATATGTTATCTGTTAATATTTCATATTATATGTTCCAACACTGATGAAAATTGTGGAGAAAAGAATGATTGAAAAATTGATTCAGTCATCTTCTCCATTCTTCTCCTGCCATGCTGACAATTTGTGCCCCACACAATCATCAGTTAAATTAAACTGCTCAACTGTGTGATTAATACAATTTGCCAAGCATTTAACATAGCTTTATTTTTTTCTGTTCTTAAGTTGTCTTGCACATGTGCTATTTAAACAAAGATAAACCCTTTGATAGGTGCCTGCCTTAGGCATTTATTTACCCTGAAACACAGGCAGCATGACGGCCATTTACCCTAAACACAGAAAGAAAGAAAGATTAATCCCCCAACCCTCCCTCCCTCCCTCCCTCCAACACTCACGTGCACACACGCACGTGCACACACGCACACACCTCCTCTATGTCATACATAGAATAGAGATCAAGTGGAATTTAACATCCTGGCACAAATGACAGTAGTTGGAAGCAAAGAGGTCAACCTGTCAAAATTTGCATAACTGATTTCAAAACTTGTGATGAGGTTGCAAATGACGGGTCATAAAGTCCTGCTGTATCAGTTTTGTTAGCCTTGCAAGCATATCTGATTTAACTGTGTGAAATGTCTTGCCTCTCGGTGTGCTGTAAACCTCAGAACTCATTCCGGGAATCATGACTGTGCCAAATTCATATGCAAATAACATATCTTTTCCAGACATTACCTGGATCAGCTGCATTTTCCTCAGGGGTGGCATCAGGAATATCAGTATAAAGAAACGGAAAGAAAGAAAGAAAGAAAGAAAGAAAGAAAGAAAGAAAGAAAGAAAGTGCGGGAGGAAGAGAAGAACTGAGAATAGTGCAATGAATGGAATGAAGTTATCACTGTCTCAACATGTCACATTTCCATCCCAAATTGACTTGGCATCTTGGCTTGTTTGCACAGCCAATTATTATTATTTTTGGTGTACAGAATGGGGGTTGCCCTTGCCTTGTCTATCCTACATGAGCTCTTTCTGGGTGTATCTGCCAACAGAAACATTATAGGGCTTTTGTCTCCGAGACGCCATTAACAGTAGACATCACCTTCTGCTGTCTTATTCAGACAGTTTCAAATTGATGCAAATTTGTGACCGTTAATCATGCCAAGGATAGGGATGACAAGGTCAAAATGAAAATGGAGTGTCCCAGATGGAGCTTTACAGATAAGAAACGGTAAAACCTGAGGGATTTACCTTACAGGCTGTGTGAAACCGAAGTCAATTCACTTTTAGTCAAACTCACAATACACATTTTAATATTTTGGAATTCCCCTTCTTTCGGTTTAGTCTGTTACTTGCATTAATACTGAATGTATTCTTTATTTGGACAGATGCCTCATGAAGTGGTTACACGTTTGTCTGGCTGAATAATCAATGTAATAAATTACATTGTTTTTTTCTTCCTGACACCTTTCCTTTCACTCATGTGCTTTTATCCCTTGTCAGTGTAGCATATCTTTGTCAGCCTGTCTCAAAGGTGCTTTCTGTGTTCGCTGCAAAACCCCTCGGTTGTTTGGATTTTCTGCTATCTTTACCAAGTATGGTGCGCTCAATGAAATTGTGATATATTGTGGTGCAAGCTAATATACATGTATTGTGGAACACATTAGTTCTCTATGATTCAAGGGCACACAGCATCCATCAATCACACGTGAACTATGGGCCTTCCTTGCCTTAGGCAGTAGAATTATTGCTCAACAGAGTGATGCGATTAAAATCTATAAATCCTCATCTCCACCTGCTGCCTGGCTCGTGGCAGTCTTCCACACACCTGTCGAACTAACGGAACGTACACACACACACACACACACACATTCTGTAGGCGTGTGTGTGCATGTGCGCATGTGTGCACACGCGCTTGTGCAGTGCAAGGCTTACATGCGTGCGGTGTTTATATTATAAACTCAGACAGAGAACGATTATACCATACCTGCCATGCATGGGGGATGTGTGTGTGTGAGAACAGTCTGACATTAGCATTGAATAAATACAAAATTACCACACTTTAGACATTGTGTGGTGGACAAAATCAGACAGGTGTCAACTCTGTTCATGTTTATTCCTCTAATGTGGGAGCTGTGTAAGAGAGGAAAGAGTGACTACTTCACTTTGGATAACTGCATGCTGAACAGAGATCTAACTGCCCAGGTACCAAATCAACCCAAAACACACACAAGGACACACACAAGGACATGAGCACACACACACACACACACACGTTCTGTATTTACTAAAACAGTCATGTCCTATCAATGCTGTTTAGTAAACGGTAACAGAGAACGTGAAGCCTGGAGACATGTCGTCATGCCCAGTGCTCCAGTTAGGAGTGGGCCCATGCACTACCAGCTTGCTGTTATGTGTAAACACCCACACACACTCCTGACACACGCACACAGGTGATGAAAGGGATGAAATACCTTGTCGTCAATATGCAAGTCACTGAATACCCTTTCTTTTTTGTGCTCTTTAGAGGTCAGCTGAAGAAGAAGGTAAATGCTAGAATTCAAACAAAATCTCATATCACAGCCTGTATTGGAGAGCTGGAGTTGTGACACACACAAAGCACTTAAATCTCACTTAATCCCACAAAATAACAATTGTGCTATAAATGTCACAGAATCTAATACCAATAATGAACAATATGAATCATGACAGTGCCTAAATGTTTAGACGCTTGCCAGGTCGCCATCACCAATGTCCAACAATCTTGTTGTCAACAGTCCGAGGATAATCTCCCAGTTTTCCAGCAAATTCCATAAAGGTTTCCCATATAACAGTACAAAATACAGCAACAAAGCATTCCAGTCTCTCAAACTCCAGAGAAGAAGGCAGTGAGTGATCAACCCATCCTAACCACGGCTTATATACACGATTTGGGGAAAAGCGAAGTTTAAAGACAAACACAGAGTTGAGCGAGTGTGTGTATATATGAATCACTGCTATTTCACCCTAAAATATTTGCCATGTCAACATGCAGCAAACATGGCGACATGAGCGGGGCCTTGCAGCGAGGGAGGGAGAAGGAGAGAGAGGAAAAGAAAGTGTATATGTCTGACTGAACATCTGCTGAGCTGCATGGGGCATCTGAGACATTGGAAGCCTCATGTAACATAACCCTCTTCTCTTTCTTTGCATTTTCCCACTTGTTGAATTATAGGACAATGAGAAAACAAACTTTTGAGGATCCTCATTCACCTCAACTGTGCTTCCTCTCAGTTTGCCTGCTAGGATGAGTTAATGGGAGACATACAGCACTGGATTAGGTCAGGTGTGTTGAACAAGTCAATGCATTTAGTCAAGCAAAAATATGAATCTTGAAGAAAATCTTGGCTATTCCATGAATGCAGTTTTGTTTTGAGGGCTTTCATTGATAATATTGCATCTCTGTTCACCAGTGGTAGACTATTACATGACTCAGTATGTTAAAGTAGTGTATTACTTTTCCAGGTAACAAGTAGTGTAGCAATTATTTCAGCAATAACTTTTACAGACACATTACAAAAAAAATAAGTTGTCCTCTTTGTTGGCACCTCTCTAAATAAAGATCAGATTGTAGCTGAATTATCCCAAAACTACAAAACACATTTCCACTGCAAATAACATGATGTCACGGTGGTGCCTGATTAAACAGCATCACAACACCCAGCTCATGGCAAACGACCACAACTTTAAAAGGACAACCAGAATAAAGCCAACAAGAGTTATAGCCTACAGAGAAAAAATACTTAATTGTGTAAATGTATGAGGATATGTGTGAAACTCATTTACATTTACATTTTACAGTTCAGGGATTAAGCTGGCACTCTTATCCAGAGCAATTTAAAGTGAGTAAAACAGTAGAATAAAATTACAAGGTCAGGGCTTCAGTGTCTCACAGCATTCCTGTTACCAGGAATCATGAAAGGGAAATGTTTGGAAAGAATAGAATAAGAGTTATTGGAAATTTAGGTACTTCAATTCTTGCCTCTGACACTGTTGTTTGCCTGCCAGCTGCCCAGCACTATTTGGTTATCCTGATTCAAACAGAAGCATGCATTAGAAGCAAATAAATTACCCTAATTTTTGTAGATAAGAGAGGATTCAAAGGGGGGTGAGGGCTGTGTGTATTCAGCATGCAGTATGCAGTGCAATGGCATATCATTTAAGGAGAGAAAGGAAGTTTTATTTGAAGGGAAGGGCAAAGGGGTGGGATTCTTCAAAAAGATGTGATGGTATTATTGGTTGGAGTTTTTATGTACGCCCACTGGTACATCATGAGGTAATCACTAAATATACACTGTTTTCCAGGAAGTAAGAGTAATGGGATTTTGATACAAAAATACAATACATTTGCTTGGCATTTATTGTTAAATAGGCATGAGCACGTCATGCATAATGCCGTTACAATAGAGACTGATATGGTCAGACCCGAAACAAAAACTTTTCTCAAAAACCTCTCATCACAAAAACACATTTTGTAACAATGTTAACAGAACTATCAGTTTGTGTATAATTTCATCCAACTAAACCTCATGTTGTTAACAGAAGATATCTGCAACAGTAAGCCATATCTCTTTATTTTTCTATTAATGTCAGTGCACTGCGAGCGGTGTGCTGGGCAGAATTTAGGCAACCACAGGATATAGTAAACCCCACCCATCTGGTTTCTTAAAACAAATTGTAATAATAACTTCCAATTATCATTTGACCCACAGCTGAGTGTCTAGCAACCTGACCAGGTGTGACATATGCAGGAACAGGTATCTAAAAGTGAAAGGGCCCATCTAGTGGTCTTTAAAAGAACTGTATAACTTTTGCAGATATGGAATGTAAGTTTGTAACAGAGGGGTGTGTGTGTGTGTGCATGTGTGTGTGTGCATACTGGTGTGTGTGTTCATGCATGTAGACCCTCTGACATCATTAACTCTATGAAATGGTGCACTGCATCAAAAGCATACCATGCTACAGTACTATACCCCTCTAATATAATGAAGACATAATAGCCACCAACCTTTTTACAAATCCATCTCCTTTTTCATTACTTTGCAGATCTCTGGATCCAGTAAGGTCAAACTAGAAATCAATGGTAGTTTAATTGCCTGCTTTGTCCTTCTGGAGTGGGAGTTTCACACATGGTTGATCTGAATACCTAATCAATCCACCTGGAAGACTGGAGCCCTTATATGGTAACCACTGTATATCTATACCATACATTACAGCCAGGTATGGAAATATCAAACAAATGCATGCACGGTATATGTAGTAGAATATAATAACACATTGACATATTGATTATTTGGAGATTGTGCATTCATTGTGTGCATATGGTGCATTTTCTTGATCCACGATTCAGTGACTCAGTTGTGTGCACTTTCTACATTGTGCTTGAACAGACTGGTGTTATAGTTGATTGTTGCCTCCTCCTGAGCACGTTCCTCTACATGAAAAGCCTCGATAAGGATTGCATACACTTACATGTCCGCATCACAGTCATTTGCTCTGCACTCCTATTCACTTGTGTGCATATATTTACTCAACACAATATAAGGCTGAATGAACCAGTATTCCATCATTTCCATATAAATAAGGCACACAAGAGCATGCAGAGAACATAACAACATAGGTGGACTGTTTCTAGGCTCTAGGGAGGTTAGGAGGGAAACACAGGGGGAAGGAGGTAAAAGAGGGCAACAGAAGGAGGATGCTGGAAAAGTAACGAGTGGGGGGATGGAGGAAGGAGAGTTAATTCATATTAAACAAGCCTGTCTGATAAGCAGCGATTGAGCAAGAAAGAGGGAAGAGGTGACAGAGAACGAGAGAGAGAGAGATGAAAGGAGGAGAATTTGTATTGAGAGCCACTGAAGTGTGTCCGCACACAGAAAACACCAGGGAGCACTTAAGTAGCCAGAGCCAGAATAAATTAGTTTACTTTCCACACGACAATCATTAAAATGGCATGTTTTCTCCCAAGAAACTATCCCACCAGAGACCCCAAGTAGACTGCTAACCAATATATGAGCAGCAAACCCACTTTATAAAATCCAATAAGTAATTACAAAGCCTAACGTTAAGCCCTATACTACTCAAATGGCATATGCAGTTGCTCTACATGTATTATACATGTATTCACCCCCCTTGAGTAGTGGTGTCAGTAGGTTTTTTTCTGTCCAAATTATTTGTCGACTTTCATAGTAAAATTAAAGAAGAGAAAGTGCTGATTGACTTTCTGACTTGGTACTTTTATATAGTGATGAGAGATGATACTTTTCTTTCTTTGCAATCCAGGAAATTCAAAATGTCTTACTATTACCTAAATATGAAGAACAGTTTATGTTATGAGATGTTTTTGCCACTGAGAAGTGGCAAAAACAAGTGAGGAAAGGGGGATAATGCTTTTGCAAACTAGATTTTTATGTTACTGGAATGTTATACTTTCACATACATTTCTTGAATTCCCACTACACGTTGATAGAAAATAATAGTTAGATTTTTACTTGCAAAATGTGCAAAAGTCAAAAGGGTTTTTATCACTAAAAAACCTTGTAACTGTAAAGTGAAGGTTTAAGATTAAGACCCTAGCACACCCATTCAAACCCAACAAATACCTGGTTGTCAATCTGAAAATTATTATAATATTAATAATATATTAATAACATACATTTTGTAGACAGCAGGGATGTAGAATATCCCCCGCAACATGAAATTTCTATATTCAGCACATCCATGTGTCAGAACCAGCCAGTGAGAATGAATTTGTTCATGCACGCACCTATTCATCAACATGGTGGAAGGATTATGGCCATAAACACAGACGGCCATGACAGTAGGTCTGTGAGTTTTAATGCCGTTTACCCACTAATTAGCTATTTAGCTGCAATTCCCTCAGAAGTCATTACAAATCCAAGAAACAACTGGATGCCTAATATTCCTGTGTTTGCACATGCCATATGCAGCCTTGGTCTTTTGAACCTTCATCTTCCCACTGGGCTTTTCTCCAATTGTTGAGTAAATCAACTGGTGCATGTTAATTGGTGTGCTTTTTCCCCTATGGCAAAAGGAGTAACAGTATGCTTGCATGCGTGTGCTTGTGTGTGTGTGTGTATGTGTGTGTGTGTAAGAATGTGGGTGGAGGAGTCTCTGCTGGACCATGCTGATCAGTTGGTCCTTGCCATTGCTGCAGGGAAAATCTTACATCTTAATCTTACAGCTTACATGAGTACAGTAAGTCTATATCGAATCCCCCCACACACACGTGCACACACACACACGCACACACACTAAGAACGCACAGACCAATATTACTGTAATCAATTAAAGTTAACATTTGCTAAAAAAAAAAAAAAATGGAAATCAAAGGGAAAACATATATATGTGGCAAAACTAAAAGTTAAACTGAAATATAAGTAAACAAATAAAAAAGTAAATAAATAAATACAGTTTCCATCATAGCAACACATACTATGACAATCTCAATTTACTGCAACATGTAAACAAAAAACAAAAAAAAGTAGTGCCAGCATCTCAGAGGAATGATCACTGAATTAATACAATTCTGTTTATTATTAAGCAGAAACATTTGAGCAAAATTAATTAACAAAGCAAATAAAAACAAACATTACTTAATGGTATGAAAAAATGACTGAATCAAACTGAATGGAAGGTTGAAAAAAAAAACCCAAAAAACATAAAACAATGGAAATCATAGAAAATAGACTTCCCACACAGACACACAGACCAACAGACACACACACACACACACACACACACACAAACACAGGCACCCAATATGGGTACCCAGATAGACATTATTACCTCTCTCCCAGTCCCACTGGCCCATCAGAGCTTGCATGGTGAGTGTGACAGGGGAACATATTCTCTGTTCACCTCTCCTCTCTCCTGTGGAATTTAATAAGATGCCACCCGGGCCCAGACGATAACCACTCCTGACGCTCCACTCATCTGAATTTCAAATAGAAAGGCAAAGGGGACAGGATTTGCTCCGGGGAAAAGAGGATGATTCTGGAAGCAGAGACTATGGGTCAGTAGACTGATTTGTTAAAAGTAAGCGCTGCTGTAGTAGAGAGAATACAGCCAAGGAATTACATAGAGGTGAGGTCAGTACCAAAGCTAATGCTATGAATAGAGAGAGGCACAGGCCCAAGGAAAAGAGAATGAATGGTGAGAAAATGAGTCGTAATCTTATAGACCTGAGCTGCGATTGTCGGGGCAGAAGCACCGGGAAGACAATGAGGAGACGTAAATGTTGAAGCTGGAGATAATGGCCGATAACCGCCATGGCACAACAATACTTGAAGCGTAAACGAATGGTTCAAAAGAGGCTCAGAACTGGGAGTGCTTATATGTACTGTCACCCTTGACTTGTCCTCTGTGCTGGTTGTTGCCAGGGTTACAGCTGATTTCCTGAATGACTCGGGCCAGGATGAGATCCCACGGGATCCACCGGGCTGCTTGATGGAAAGTAGTGTGATGGATTCACGCGTTCACTGCTTCTCAAAAAAAAAAAAAAGGAGCAGACTGCAGCACTCACATAGGGAAGCATGGGACAAAATATTCCACTTGATTGGACAAAGGACTGACAGAGTTGAAAATATGGAGAGAATTGAGGAGGGGAGAGAGGGAGAGAGATGCAGAGAGCGAGCAAGAAGCTGAGGGAGAGTTGTAATGTTGTTTCTGCTACCCTGTTAAGTGAGTTTTCTCATTACATGGTATGGCAAAGCTGGAGCAATAAAGGAGAGAAAGTGAGGGAAGCTTATTATCGGAGCACTACCATGACAACAAAGTTGCTAATGGTAACATGAAGAAAGATAGAGACAGGATCCAGACAACTAGAGGATGTGGCAGTAGAGGTGTTGCTAATGACTAAGGTTCCTCAGCATAGCTAATGAGGATGCCGATACCCTGCCTGGTGCACCAACACCTATTCAGGTAGCTCTGCTACTTCTATTCCCTGGAGTTTATCCTTGCACTCTCTTGGCCTCTGTGTTTTTCTCCACTCTACATCAACCTGTCAATTCACTAGTCCCAATGGTACTGACTTGAAACATTTACACACAGGGAACTGGCACTTAACACCATTTCAAATTCATCTGCAGAATCTCTACCTTTACACACAGCTTGTACGTTTTTGTTACGCTTAAGTGTACATTGTTCGTGGAATCATATTATGATAGATAGATCAGGATTGACTGAATGAAAGATCGCAACTCTGATTGACCCTGAAGTGTTTTTTGCCTAAAACTCCCATGTGGTTGGCTGGTATGACGTTTGAGGGGAGGATGGTGAAATCCCACAGCTGCTGAATTACCGATATGATAGGAAGACTTTCCTTTCTGGTAAGGTCAGATACAGCCGGCCCATGGAGAGCCGCTCTCAGTCTTCTCCACGACTGACAGCTCTAATAACAGCTGCCAGCCCTAGTGGACCTGAGGGCAGAGCAGGCTGGAGCCCTGGAGCCAGGAGGGTGATTGGTCTCTGCAGGGTTCCTCTTCCCCTGGGCTAGCACATGGCCAAAGCTCTTCCAGTAAAGATTAGTGTAATCCCATTTAAAATCCATATTATCATTATTGTATCAACACAGAATTTGTCTAATATGTACAGCTTGTTCCCTGAGGAAAAAAGGATCAATGCTGGTTTGATATGGATAGGATTAAAGGCAGGTGGGTAATTAGGTGTTATTGTATTTGCAGAATGTGATAATGAGTCTGTTGAAATCATGCAAATTTACCTTTGCCCTACCAGCTATATTTCAGATTAAAGTGTCAATGGCTTACTCAGGTTTATCACCTACTTAATTGAGAATTAAAATGTCAATTTCCATTTCCTGAACATTACTGTCAATCAAATGAATGCCATTACACCTGAAACAATGAGCCATGGTTGCTGTGTTCTTTTTCAATCTGCAGCTGTAATGTTTTCCAATTTTAGGGAAACAAGGGTTTGGAGTTTAAATAACCTTCCAGCCATTTCAAGTGGATGCCAGCCAAAGACAGAGAATGTTGTTAATGATGTTAACGCAGAGGGAGTAAGCAGTTTACAACACACTGGATTATTCTATTTTCACTCCCTCCAGGCTGAGCTCCAAATCCTAAAAGTCCCCATGGGAGAGCAGTGGAGCAGCTGCTCTTCTCCTAAACCAAAAACATTTGTTCTGTTGGGCTCTGACCACTAACAAAGTCATGTCATAACTTCTCCACTAGTTCAGTCAGTAGCTCATTGTTCAGTGTATGTCATGTGCCATTAGAGATACATAATTCAATGTGTATATCTGTCCCGAAAATTCAGAACATTAACTTGACTTCTGAATTATCAGTAACGTTTTATTTTACAGCCCGCTAATTACAGTGTAACTAGTTTGTAATTATGGGGTACTAATAAAATAACAATGCTGTAGTTACAGGGTAAAGTCCGGGAATTAAGGGGTAACAATTTTGTAATTATGAGAGACTTATAAGGTAGTTATGGTATAACCGTTTTTGTGATTACTGCATACTTAAAAAATAATTACAGGATACAATAACGTAATTAGGGGGGACTAAACAAATGTTATCGGTGCTTAAAGGTTCATGCACTGGAAAAAAGCCATTGTAAAGTGCTACCCATGTTTCTATTAACTACATGAGTTGATGCACAGGTTGTTCTGGAAAAAATAAATTCTACACCTGAAAAGCTGAATTGAAGATGAATAACTTTTCTTTTTATTTTCCTAAAGTATCCACTCAGATATTATAGTAGGTAGTAGTAAAAGGTAGTAGTAATATATAGTAGTAATAGTAGTAGGTAGTAGTAAGATTAGAGTGAGCTCACTTGTGGCTTAAAACAGTGAAAGTGCAATAGGAATTAGCAATTAAATGGATGTTTTCTGCATAAAAAAATATGGTATCTTAATATACAATTCCAAATATTCAGTAATGTGTTTTTTAACCATGTGTAGTTTATAAACTATGTATGAAGTGAGACATCTCTGTCATCAAAGTTTACTGTGGCCTGAACTTCATCTGTTGAATCATAATGCAGCTGGACAGAATGCAGCAAAGTTGATAGAACTAGAATGTCAGTGTCATAAAGGAGCGATTGACCTGAACACAAACACAGACTCACAGTTTCATCTCTGATCGGTGTTCACCTGCACATTGAGAAAGAAAACTCACATTGCATTCATTTGGAGAAACATCAACATCTACCTTTTAGAAAGGAAAACATGGAGAGTGATTTCCATCTTGGTAAGCCACATGTATTTATAATTGTATTATTTAGCAGGAAAAGATTAGCACAGAGGATTTTGCTGAACAAACAAGAGACATTCAGACAAGAGACAGTCAGGAAAGACTAGTTGTTTGTGTTGAAGGATTTGCATTTGTGTCCAGTTCTTCCTTAATTTGATTTACATTGTAAATTCACAGTTAGATTTGTTGTTGAAACAAAACTACACTCAAAAAAATAACTCATTAGTTCAACGTATTTTTTATTATGTGGCAAATTTCCACGTAAAATAATCCAACTGTACCTTACCATGTTCATTACATGTAATTAAAATGTTTAGGTCAAACATATTTAAACTACATTGACCCAATGTGATTTGTACCAAAGTCAAACATATCTATATTACATTGACCCAATGTGATTTGTACCAAAGTCAAACATATCTATATTACATTGATCCAATGTGTTTTCCCCCCAAATCAAACATATATCTATTACGTTGATCCAATGTGATTTGGGCCCAAGTCAAACATATCTATATTATCTGACATGAATTGTTTCCTGGATGCATTTCTTTCAGGTTTTTACATGACCTAAACGAAAAACTACCATGTTCATAAAATGACAACTCAAATGGCATTTTAAGGTGTTTATTGCAAATCTTTTAAGTGCAACTGACAAACTTCAACAACCAGGATAAAGAGACAGAGAGAGAAACAGAGAGAGAAATACCAAGAAAGAGAGCAAGAGAGATAGAAAAAGAAAGAGGGAAAGACAGAGACTAAGAGGAGTCCAAATCTGCTCCTGTTAAAAGGAATGTAACACCACATTATGTAATAACACGACAAAATGTAATAAATTTTCACTTCATTATGTAATAACACCCACATTTTGTAATAATCTGCCGCATTTTGTAATACACAGCTTGAACGCAATATGTAATAAATTTCCCCGCATTTTGTAATAAATTATTACATATTGCGATGGTTATTACAAAATGCGGGAGTTGCACTTTTTTTATGATGAAAATGTAATAATACAGTGCATTATGTAATAACCAAGCAAAATGGATGTCTTCATCTGTACACGTTACATTTTTAACAATTAAGCTAAATTAAACTTCCCAAATATTAAATTAGACCGGCGTTATAGTTGACTCTGATCTTAGTCTAAATAGCCACATAAAAGCAGTAACAAGATCAGCTTTTTATCATCTTACAAATACAGCCAAACTCAGGGACTTCATGTCAAAAGCCGACCTGGAAAAACTCATTCACGCTTTTACTTCTAGCAGACTACTGCAATGGTCTTTTGACAGAGCTCCCCAAAAAGACCATCAAAAAGCTTCAGCTTATTCAAAATGCAGCTGCTAGAGTTCTTACAGGGACCAAAAGGTCAGACCACATCACCCCGATTCTTAAGTCACTACAAAAACTAAAATGCGGGGAAATTTATTACATATTGCGTTCAGGCTGTGTATTACAAAATGCGGCAGATTATTACAAAATGCGGGTGTTATTACATAATGAAGTGAAAATGTATTATTACATAATGCGTTGTTACAAGGTACTTTTAAAAGAACATGATGTAAAGTAGAGTTCTATAAAAATGATGCAGAATCCTTTAGAAGCTTGCTTGTGATAGGAAAATAGCAAAGCATGTAATCCCTAATTGCTCCAGTTAAGCTCCCTAAGAGTACAACATCTACATGAATACCAAACGTGAATTCTAAAAGTGATAGCCTGACATTTTGATTTTCTCCTTCATCTTTAGGCACTTGTTCCATCAAGCTTAAAAAAATAAAATAAAAAAAATGCATGATTCTGCCCATCAGTTAAACATTTTTTTTTCTTCACATTTTTAACAGCCTGTCAGGTGTTGTAACATTTCGATGATAAATGCTTTAATGCTAGCCATTCTGAGAGTGACTGAAGGATAAATGCAGAAACATTTCCTCCCATAATTACATTTCCCTGACAAAGAAAACAATAGCAACAGTAACAAATCAAAAGCTGACAAAGGTTAACAACAGCTAAAACACCCAAACAAGGGTAACAAGGTAAACTGCCTGCACATGAACACGTGTGAGTGCATTTCAGATAGACAAAAGTTGTAATGTCTACCGACGCATCTTTATTGTACGTTTTTGGACTCTGTCCGACCGTTTCTGTCCATCCAAGTTGAAAAAAAGTTTTTGAAACACCTCAAGTGTATTGCAGACCGGTTGGGTAGCTCAGATCCAGAGCATAAATCAAACCAAGAAGCCTGGTATAGGCACAGGCAACACTCGGAAGGCCGCTGAGCACCGTCACTCCCTAAATGACTACTCCCACATCTTCAGGATCCCCAGGACCATCTGCTCCCTCTCTCTCTCCACCAGATCAATGAAGTTGAGCACATATTTGTATCATAAGCCATTATATACAATATCTCATGATGCAACTAGGCAGGACCCATGTTTCACCAAGCTCCTCCCCAGTTTCAAATTTGAGTGCGTCTTCCAGACAAATCTATAGCAAACACCTCTTATTCAGTAAATTAATACTGTCTGTCTTGATTTGTGTGTGAAAGGGTACAAAACCATTTATGCATTTCCGAGACAAAACATACCTCATCTAAGACAGCCAAGATGTTATGGATTTTTCTTCCAACTCGTCCTCTGGCGCTGCGGAAGATCTTCATCAGCGTATCAGGCTGCTGGTCCAGTTTCCCAAAGAACGTTGACTGCAGTGGAGCCGTAGTAATCCACATGAACTCAGCATTTATCTGCAAAGACATAACTAGCTACCATCAGAACAATGAACAAGGCGGTGCACAGTAGGTGGAAAACACACTGAACATTGAACCAGGTGTCTACAGAAGCAAACTGAACCATAAGTCTACTTCTAACAGCCGTTAAGATATTTGTACTATCTGTATTAATATAGGGTCAAATAAAGCTTAAACCATCAACATGCGACACCACATAGTAGCCTATGCGTCACTTGACAGAGCGGGACCCATGGTGGTTCTATTTCTCACTCCTTGATGACAACTGCAATACAACCTGAACAGCTTGATTTAGGAACTGTGTTATATCAAAACCACCTCCAAAATAATATCAACTGTTACAGACACATACAGTGCCCAAAAAAGCCTTTGCCACAACGACCAATCTTTAATTAAAAATAAATAAATAAATAATTACAAATACATCTAAAGGCTTTTGAACTCACTGTGTAGATGGCTCAGTGCACCTCACTGGATGTTAGCTCGTGATCTGGAGGAGGAAAAGGCAGATAGCTCAAACTTTGAAACTCGAATGCATTCAAAATGATGCTACCCAGCATAAAGTATTAACTAGACCTAACGTTACATATGTCTTTAAAAGGAATCACAATCGTTCTGTCACTGCAGTGCAGTGTTAGCCCCCTTCAGTTACTTGCAGCTAACGTTACATAAACTTGAGTTAGCTGCCGAACGGGCTAGGCTGGCTAAAGCTAACATTTGCTCAAGTTAGCTAACGTTAGCTAGCTTCAGTGTCTGCCATGTGGAAAATAACTAGACCGAGAAAATCCCACCTGTCACCTAGATCATTGGCATTTTCAGAGAATCGTTTTTCAACTAACTTACAAGTAACGGTATTTAAACTAAAAACAACCCAATTACTGCTACAGTAACGTTAGCTAACTAGCCACATATGGGAATGTGATCAACTCAGTAATTGGAATCGGATTTGCCAGCAAGTGGAAAGCGATCTAGCAGCAAAAATAATGCAATGAGGCCATTTGCAAGTTTTATCAAACTACTTCATGACATGTAATAAAACATTGAAATCCTCACCGAAAAGTAGCTGGCTATGTCCTGTTTGGCGCCTGTAATCTTTCAAACAGCCCTCGCACCCGCCCAGGTTTCTGACATGCGCAGTTCTGACATGGTCTCCGGTGGCCAACTAAAATCTTTCTCATTAATAATACAATTTATTTGACTCTCATTACATGTCCAACCCGTTAAATTTGCATTTATCTAATAAGTTATACATAAGTATGAATAGAAACATGTTATATTTAAATAAAGCCAACATGATTGTTTTATGCCTAACCAATTAATGCCCATAAGCAGTTTTTTGAGTGTATGATGAAAGGCATAAGATGAAGCTATGATGAAGCATGTTGACCTTTAACGAAGCTACATCAGGTGTCCTCATGGTTATTTGATTATCAAGATGTTGCCATTGCATTTCTTTCAGCATAAATGGTCGCTCAACTCAATGCCCTTAAAGACGAGATGAAATGAAAAATGCCTTTTTAACCCTTTTAGATCATATCCCCGGTCATACAGTGCACCTATTTAACAATATATGCCAAAAAAAATACCAAAAATCAATTTCATTGTATTCTTATATCAAAATTCAATCATGTTTTCTTCCTGTAAAACAAAATATGCCGTGTGCTTACGTAAGCATGCCCGTAACTAATTTCAACCAATAATATCATGACATCACCCATCAATCAATCTTCAACTTTTAGCGCACAGAGCTAAGAGGCTAAGATTCATTAGTTAGCTAGCTAGCAACAGCATGGTACTTCGGTGTGTCTTCGGGTGTTATGACACACCCACTTTGCAACGTTCAAATCAAATTCCTCCCGACGTTATGTCCCGCCTGTCTTTCCTGTTTCACTCGGAAATACGTCACGATACGGAAGTTAGATACTCTCGAAATGCCGTTTCATCTCGACTTTAATGACGACCGCCATGAAAACATCAACTGCATGTTTGCGAAAATCCTGAATAAGGAGCAATACCTTTATGCTGAAGCCTCTAGTTTCTCTCTTTTATTGGGGCGGCTGTGGCTCAGGAGGTAGAGCGGGTCGTTCACTAATCAGAAGGTCGGTGGTTCGATCCCCGGCTCCTCTAGTCCGCATGTCGAAGTGTCCTTGGGCAAGATACTGAACCCCAAATTGCTCCCGATGGTTGTGCCAGCACCCTGCGTGGTAGCTTGCCGCCATCGGTGTATGAATGAATGGGTGAATGTAGGCATTATTGTAAAGCGCTTTGAGTGGTCGGTAGACTAGAAAAGCGCTATATAAATGCAGTCCATTTACCATTCCATTTCTGGAGTTCCTGCTGAGCTCGACTGTGACCTTTCACCTCAGTCTGCTGTTGGTCTCGGCTCCAAACCTGCTTTTGGTTTTGAGAGCCTCAATTTGTGGGAACCAATAGCCAGTGCAGCTTCATCAGCATGCAAACTTCTCTTGGATGTGGACAAAGGAGACCTTCCTCCCACAGAGAAAGAGTCTCCTCTCATGACCGAAGACACAGCGTTAGGTAATGCTGGAGCATCCATCCACCCATCCCATCTTCGGGCTCAATCCAACCTGCTCCACCTTGTTGAGACTCCATCCCATGAGGCTCCAATGACTGATGACTTCAAAATCATTGAGAGGTTGAGGCTGCTTCAGCACTCTCCCATTGGTTTTGACGATGACTACCACCTGGAGGCAGTTGGAAAGAGATACCTCTATGCTCCCCCAGGTGACACATCTATATTTGTGGCTGACTGCTGCTCACCCTGTGGATCTACTCTGGGCTGCCTGGATGAGTGGGAGCCACTGGTCAAATCCCACTTTGACTTGGAGAAGGAGGGATTTGGTGAGGAGCTCCTCTATGCTTCATCACATCTCTCTAGATTTGTAGCTGATTGCTCCCCACAGCATGAGCCGACTCTGGACCATCTGGACAAATGGGAACCATTAGTCAGCACTGATTCTCACCTGATGCAGTTCCTCTCAGTCCTCCTGGAGGAGGAGGAACTTGGTGAAAAGCACATCTCTGCTTCCTCACCAGTGAGTTCTACATTTATGTCTGCCTGCACTGCACACCATGCCCCTACTCAAGATCATCTTGATGAATGGGAGCCAATTGTCAAAGCTGATTCTAAACTGATGCTGTTCCTCCAGGACTTGGAGAAGGAGGACAAACAATGTCCTTTCATCAAGAGGGAAACAGTCAGCCCTTGTGCACAGATTGAGGCCGCTGCTGAAAGCTCTGTCACCGTCCTGCATCAACCTGAATGCTGTGAGGGAACAAAAGTTACTGTCCTCTTTGCTGGACCTGACAATAACTCCACCTCAGAGAAGGCTCTCCCCGTCTCTCTTGCTGAAAAAACCCTGATTCACCTGCTTAAGGAAGGATCAACCAACCTCCTTCAGGAGTCCCAGGCTCCAGCCATCCAGGTTGAGGTCAAAGCTCCACCAAGTCTTGTGGTTGAAACTGTGAAGGACACCAAGGATCTGTCCTGTCTGACCCTGGAAAAAACACTTTCACCCGTCCAACTAGTCAAACCCACAGGACCTCAGAGTTCCAGTGCCAAAGACAGCATGTCGACAAAACCAAAGAAGAAGCGTGGCTTCTTTTCTTGGCTATCTCGCATATTCCGGGGGAAGAACAAGAAATCTGCTGACAACATGGCTACAACAGCAGAGACGCCACTCCAACAGACCTGCCAAACAGAAGCAGATGAGCCAAAGCCCTGCATGAACATCCTTTCATCTGCAGGCCACTTCTGAACTCCTATCATCTTCCTATCCACTTTACACAACTGAACAACTGAATTATTTTATTTGAATACATTTATTTGCACACTACTGTTACAGTGTCGTTGCGCATTTCTTCAAAACACACCTTTATTCCTGCAGTTATGAGTAACCTGTAGCCTAGAGCAGTGAAAGTGTAATGGAATTAGTAAATATACTGTATGTTGGCCATTAACATTTTCTATACCTCTATTACTAACAATATAATCAATATTTATTCTAAATGTGGCTGTTTTTTCACTGAGAGTCAATTTTGCTTTTAATATACCACTTGTTTTCTGTAAAAAAAACAAACAAACAAACAAACAAACAAAAACACATGCCCCACATTAAATACAGTTTAGCAGAAAGTCACATACGTCCATCTGGTAATTAATGTTAGGAGAGGAGACCCTAGACCAACTGTTTGGTGACATTTCTATAACAATATAGCATACACAAAAAATATGGAACTTCATCACACAATAACAGACTTAATTGAACATACAAGAGCTTTATTGAATGTAATATACAGTATGTTGAGATGAAATATAAAATATGTAAATTTTATAATATAAAATGTAAAATAAAAACCTTCATAATCTTATAACATATATGAATATAATATATATATATTATATATACTGTATATATATATTATAATATATATAATATATATTAATATATTATTTTCACAGTTTCATATTACACCTGCTTGAAAACAAAATTGGTTTCTAATCATACACTAAGCACAGTTCATATATTCAAGCTCATGTATTCTCAGGCCAGAGCAAATTTATGATATGTAATCTGCTATTCAAGGAAAGAAAGCAAGACCATGCTATCAGCGTTCCTTTCCTTTTTACTTACATCTGTTCCAGCCAAAGATAAGCTGATGAGTGAAAATGGAACAGTATTTCTTTGTCTTGAATCTCAGCAGTGTTGGATGGATGGTGTGGGGGATCAGTTAGCTCGTCTTCATATCCTTGAGGATGATCAAAACAACCCTGGCTACACGCATACATTATAGTCCTGTATAATCCTGTAGTTATAATCCCCTCATTAGCCACTGTCAGTTTACCAATTTCTGACTATTAATGCAAATATATGAGCTAATTTATATTTTTATCTATTGGCAGAGAGCATACTAATTAAGAGCAATCAATTCAGTTATGCAGGGCCGATCTGAGCCAGGGAGTCGCACCAATGGATATTTTTCTGCTATGCTGTGTCTATTTCTTTGAAGGCCTAATAAACTGCTCAACTGTTATACAGAATGCAGCTGTTGTTAACAGTCCACAAGGTTGGTTTCTGCTCTTAGTCCCACTCCCAAACAGATTGCTGTGCTATGCCCTATGAACATTGTTTTCAAAGCATTTCAATCACACAAGTGTGAATATAATGTTCTGGAGGGACCAGGCAGCTGATATCACATGTGCAATCAAATGCCTGAAAGGGCTAAAGACACCTCACCCAAAACTATACCAGCAAAAAGATGAAAGGAGGAATGATGCATGCATAGGGTTCGATAAGGGATGGGGAGGGATTTAAGATTTCTGTGAGATTACTATGTAGTACGTGAATTTTATTTTTTTGCTTAAATCTGTGTGTGTGTGTGTGTGTGTGTGTGTGTGTGTGTGTGTGTGTGTGTGTGTGCGTGTGTGTGCGTGCCTGCATGTGTGTGTGTGTGTGTGTGTGTGTGTGTGTGTGTGTGTGTGCGTGTGTGTGCGTGCCTGCGTGTGTGTGTGTGTGTGCATGTACAAGTACAGGTACTTGCATCACAGAGTGAAAGAGAGAGAGAGAGAGAAAGAGAGAGAGAGAGAGAGAGAGAGATCATGAGTTGAGGGACTAGAAGATATAGGATTAGAGCCAGTTGACTACCCAACTGTTCAATCAGTGCTGTGAATACTGACAGATAGAGAGGATACAATTTACTCTGTCCCGGGACAGAGAGACTGAACAAAGACAAGAGACTCACAAAGGACAGACTGCCTTAAGCCCTGCCACAGGATAAGCCTGGAGCGCATGCCAACAAAGCCTGGGTGAGTACTGGGAAACAGGGTTGAGAAGGATGTTTCATTGCTGTCTCATGTGCTGTTCATATACAGAAAGATAAGAGAAAACATTTCACCCTGCTCATACGGGGCTGAACAGTCACGGGGGGGACTTGGCAGCTGGCTCCGAGCGGAGGGATGGAGAGGTCGGGCAGGCGGACTGAGTTGACGCCACGTTAATTCATGTTCCTCCTGGACATGGCAGCCGTCAAAATCATTTAGGAAAGATTTATCTCTGTCCTCTCTCCTGGGCAGTCCAGTGACATTTCCATTTGTCACATGACAACAAATCACCGGGACACGCACAAGCAGTGACGTTTCCATTTTCTGGCGGCAGCATTACCTGAGACGCAGGGTTATCAAAATGCTTATTTGTGCAGCCGCTGTATATTGAGAGAGAGTGAAATAGAGACAGCGATTGAGAGACAGGCAGAGTGAGAGAGACATAGAGGGATAGAGATATGGAAAAGTGCAACGATGGGTAGCAGGAGAGAAAGGAACCAAAGTGCAGCATTAAATGTTCTTGGACAGAGAACAAGATGGAAAGGATGTATGTGTGCATGCATGTTTGTATGTATGTATGGTTGATTGGGTGGATGGATGGATTGGTGTATGAATGTATGGGGAGAGGAAGCAAGATGCTGAGGGAGATTGGTACAGGAGAGGATAGAACAGGTGGAATAGATAGTGGAGCTGAGTGACACACAATCAGAAGGAGGTCACTCTGCGTGGTGGTGGAGTCCTGTGAGCCTTGGCTGATAGATTGCATTTAAAATTATAGAGGGGAGTTGTCAAAAGGGACCAATGATTGAATTCTGGGCCCCACTGAGTGAGGCTGGTACGCTGATGAAAGGCTCTATGTATTTCCCAGGAGTGTTATCAACACCAAACACATGTGCAGACAGACAGACAGATACATGCGTGCACACACACACACACACACACACACACACAGATATGTGTAACACCAACGCTGGGCACACCTCCGTACATCCAAAACAACTGGATTAAAATGGTGAGGATTCTAATGATCTGGTCCAGAGGGCCATTTGATCGGCTTTGAGAAGCCACATGGCGCCTATTGTGTCTGAGCCAGGCTCATTCCCCATTAGCTTTTGGAACATTTCTCGAAATTTGCAGGGATTTAACTGCAGGCACAATCAAACTTCAAGTATATGACACATCTGCAATTTTTATAGCACATTAAAGTTGAATTGACTGAGAAAGGCAGACATCAATTAATATGAAATAGATAAATAGACAGATAAATGGCAGATAAATAGACACAGGATGCAGGATGAGTGATAAAGAGCCACAGAAACGGAACAATTGACAAGCAGAGAAAAGAAAACGAATGGTGAGTTAGATAATAAAGAAGTACAGACAGATAAATGAGCAGGTAGACAGACTGGGATGGATAGGAAGTTGACAGACAGACAGGAAAGACAGACAGACAGGAAAACAGTCACCGCAGGCAGATGTGCATGCAGAAAGACAAATGAACATGCAGGCAGGTGAACAGAGACCTGGCCAGGTGATTGGCTGTTGGCTAACTGTGAGCTGACTGCCAGTCTGGCACTGCTACTGTGACTATACAGTAATTATTCATTAGCCCCCTAACTCTGGCAAGCAACCCATGCCAAATCCCACCAGTCACTCGCACATCAAACATTTACATCCTCCCCTTCAGGTACTGAGACAAATGTCTCCATTCATCTCATTCATTGTCAGGGACTGTGTGCAGTCAGACTTAAATCATGAGGTAGATGTAAATTAGATTATCTTAAGTTCAGTCCACACCGCTCCTCATCATAACCATTAAAGGTAAAGAGACTAGAGCCATTAGTGCATGAAATTAGAATAAGAATAAGCTTTATGAGTACACTGAGTTATTGGTGCATTAAACAACTTGGAGTAGCAACACATCAGCTTGTTAGCGACCAGTTAATGTCATGAGCCAGCACAGGGGAAAGTGGATTGGGAAGACAATAGGCTGCGGCAGGTAGAGTGGCTGTACTGAAACCTCATAAGGCGTTATTAAGCTGTACATCCTCCAGGCTTTCTCACACATGCTGGAGCTCCTTTCAGTGGGCTCTCGGAGGTCAAGCTACGTAATTGGAGTTGAAACTCAGCTAGTGTGCCAGAGGAAAACTAAGACCTAACAGAGATTAATCACATAGTGTCACCCGTACTGGAACTGATGCAAAAGGGTTTGCCTGAATGACTGACCATTTAGCATAAAAATTGCTTTGGTCTTTGGAGTGTGGTTGACTGCAATATGTGGACGGAAGAACAAAATCATTGTCATCGTCATCATCATTACCATCACTGTGATGTTCATCATCATGATCATCATCTCCATCATCATCATCATCATCATCATCATCAACAGCAACACCAAGAGTATCAACACATTTGCAGGGACAAGAATGAGAACAGTTGCTGCTATTATAGCTCAGGTCCTAATAGGTTTAGATAATAAGCTGTTCGGTACGCTAGGAAAAGAAAGATGAGAAGATAGAAGGCTGGAAAAGGTACTTTCATCTCACGTGGGAGCCACATGGGCTATCTTGTGGATGTGAAGATGGAGAGAGCTTGTTTCAGATGGTGACACACTGATGCTGGGGAACGGAGTAAGAGGTGAGGAGTGAGAGGGCGTGAGGGAATGAGACAGAGAAGAGCTGCGAAGCCCAGAAGGAGGTGCGGTGTCAGTGTAAATTGGAGGAGGAGAGGTAGATAGAGATTAGGGGCCAAAAGAATGAGAGTGTGTGGGAGGAGAGGAATGAGAAAAAAGAGGTATGGAGGATCAAGTTGGATGTTAATGTGTATGCGCATATGTGTGTGTGCATTTGTACTTGTGTGAGTGCATGCATATACTATATATGTGTGCTTATGTGTGTGTGTGTGTGTGTGTGTGTGTGTGTGTGTGTGTGTGTGTGTGGAGGTGGGGGCAGTGAGAAAACGGAAGAGATGCAGCGCAAATGAGAGAGTGAGCGGGATAAACACAAAGAGAAAAGGAGGGGGTTGCACAGCAGCGGTGAGGAGAGATGCATGCATCTGTGGAGAGAGAGGGAGAGAGAGACACACACACACATACAGCCGACACTATCGCACACACCATGACAAAATAGCATAACCAACAGTGATTTACTGGTAGCCAGAGAAAAGACTGGAAAAAACAAACAAATAAATAACCTGGGTGAGAGAGCTATCTCTGCCACTGGATAAACTTGGGACAGAGAAAGGCAGAAGAGTGGAAGAAGAAACAAAGGAAGGAGAGAAAGAGGAGAGGAGTGACCTGAGGGGGGAAAAGACCACCAGAAGATAAGTGTGGCAAGACATAAAGAATAAGACAGGTAAGAGAAGGAGTGAGAGTGAATCTGACTAAGAAAATAGTGTATGTGGGAAAGACGGACAGGGAGAGAGAGAAATGTTGTTAGAGTGAGAAGGAGATAAACTGATGAAATGTAAAGAGAGATGCTTATTTTGGAGTGCATGCACAGGCAATTCTAAAGAAGGGAAAAGAGGAAAGAAACATGTAGAGAAGGAAGGGAAACGGGAGAAAGTGTACTACAGACCATTATCCTTCGGAGAAGCGGATTCTACAGTTTAACGCATGGCTGAGGGGGAGAGCAAGAGGGGATTGAGTGAGAAGTGGACTGAAAGAGGGATGAGAGGATGGAGGGAAGCATGCATAAACAAAAAGAAATAATTAAATCAGACTGTAGCTTAAGCAACAACAGAATGAATGAAAATACAAAATAACTTGACAGGGAAAAAAAAACTGAAAAGCCTCCCTGCTTTCTTAATTTTCACTTTGGCCATTAGGAAAGGAAATCAGTTTGTTTTCCTGGGTATCACTACTTATGGTTGTGGTGGTGTTTGAATAATACATTGAATTTCTGATGAATTCCTCTGTCCTCCATAAGTAAAAAGGCTTTGTCATTTCTGGTGCACAAACGTGTCAGTATAATTTAGTATGCAGAGGCTGCTTTGGGAATAGCTAGAAACAGCACAAATACAGTGCATGATGGACTTTGATTATTTAGATGAAACTGAGAGGGAAGAAGGACTGAAGTCTACCTTTGACAATGAGATTTGGGAGATGGGAAGGGGTTGGCGGGCAACAATATTAGGGAATGAGGAAGCACTGATGAGTGAGAGATAGAAAGGGTTAGGTATCAGGGAGAAGGCTTTGTGATAAACCTATGGGACAGTAGCTGCATAAATCAGCAGGTGACAAACCTACTGACATACTGACACTAATTACTTATCTAGAAACTCTTCGCCTTATCTCCTCTTTGCATGTCCATGTGTGTGTGTGTGTGTGTGTGTGTGTGTGTGTGTGCGTGCGTGGGTGTGAAAGCACAGTGGAGCAGCTAATGAGATATTCATGAAAGTAGGGAGGCTGGGATCAATACAAGTTCCCAGCACGTTTCACCACGAGTGGAACAGGGGGATATCACACTAATTTATAACATCACACAACGAGAAGAGCTGCTGCGTTACGCCTTGGTGAGGTGCTGCCACCCTGTGGTGAAAGTGCGTCATAGCATGTGGGTGTCTGCATCTGAGGCTGTTGTACAAGGGCAGGGGAATGGTGTGTGTACAGTGGATTACGTGTCTTCATGGTTTGATTTTCTCACTTCTCTTTGAGCGCAGCTGCTGATCTGCCAGGCGATCCATAATGTCTGACCAGGCCCTGACCCTGCTGATCCTGGGTCTGATGTTGACACACAGGTGAGGCCAAGAATGGAAGACACACTAGTGCTGATATTGACGTTGATATTGGTATTGATTGGAAATACATTGCCCTAGCTTATGGAGCTTCATGCTTCTGTCTTTCTTTGATGAAATACCCCATCACAACAAAAAAAAAAAAAAAAAAATTCTGTCCCCCTCTTTCACTCCCTCATTTCTTTTTTCATCCCTCTTTCTCACTGTCAGTGGTTGCATGTTCCCTGGCCACCACTGGGGAGAGTGGAACGATTCCCAGCTACTGCCAACAATCCAGAAGCTGATGAAGGGATACAACCGCTACCTCAGACCCAATTTCAATGGTGGGAAGGAGCTTGATGAGTAGATAAAGGCTTTCACACAAAGCTTTGCATGCAGAATATTTAAAGATTTTGAGTTCTAAAACCTAATTTTAAAAAAAATGCTGTGCAGTTGTCATTTTTGTTTACCTCTTCTTCAAAGCAACCAAAGTTTCCCTCTAATTGAATGTTGGCCCATTTCCAAAGCTATGTGTCTGTCTTTGATAGAGGGTCCTGTGGAAATTGGGATGAGTCTTGATATCGCCAGCATCGATGCCATCTCCGAAATCAACATGGTATACTTTATTCTTCTTGATATTTTTGCATGGGTGAATGAGTGGATTAATGAGTGAGTGAGTGATGCTAAAGTAAGAGAATGAGTGTGAAATGGATTGAATGAAGGAAATGGAAATGGAGGAAAGAATACGTGCAGTTTAGAGTCTCTCTCCCATCAACTTTTTAGGACTACACTGCAACTATCTTCCTGCGTCAGCGGTGGCGTGATTCCAGGCTGGTGTTCCCGGGAAATGAGAGTGTCAGTGTGGATGGACGCCTGGTGTCGCTCCTCTGGATCCCTGACACCTTCATCCCCGACTCCAAACGCTCCTTCCTGCATGACGTCACAGTGGAAAACCGCCTCATACGCATCTTCAGTAATGGAACTGTTCTCTACGCCCTGCGGTACATGGTGGAAAGGTTTAGGTTTCTTTATTTGAACAGCATTGCCACGGATGTGTGGGAGAGGTTGAACATTCACTGACATTTTAGGCATTTAGCTGACACTCTTACGACTCTGAGTGCAGCAGTAGAATAAGCTTAAGACTCAGTTGAGCTTGTATGAGGAAACTGACCTAAAAGAATACAAAGGAAAGTGGTGCTAGTTACATAAAGTGTAGGAAGATGAAAAGAGAAAGGAGAGAAAGGGGAAAGCACACACACACACACACACACACACACACACATGCATGCAATGATAATAACATAAAACTGAAAGGGAATAAATAATGAAAATAATATCCAAAACAATTGGATATTGCTACAAACACTGGGGGACATTGCTACAAACTCTCCAAGTGAGTCATTCCAAGAAGATATACATATATATATATTTATTTTACAAAACAGCAACAAATGCATGATTATTTTTATGCATTCTAAAACACTCAGTTTTTTGTAATCAACCGTAAATTGGCCTTGGGCTCTACTGAAAAAAAAAAGAAAAAAAAACATTTATGTATCATCACTCAGTCATGTAACTTAAGGGAAAACCACTGAATTTCCGTATTCAAATATATTTTCTTATGCCCTTCAATCAGTTCAGTTTGTGCTAATGAACATTCATAAAATGTCCCCTATGGCCGCAATAAAAGAGTTTGTCATGACAGCATGTCATGTTAATGTACAGCTTTATTAATGGAAAAGGATGGAAAGGGTGATTTGTGTACCCAGGGTAATTTTCGGGGATATGGGAACGGTCTTTTGATTCCTAACTGTCAGCAGTGCCTGACTCTGAGGCTGACTGAAAAACAAAGTCAGTTGTCAATTTATGCATTGATTTCTAGCCTTGGAAGACAGGAGTCTTTCATGTCAATATCACATGAGTGATGGTGATGGTTTCCTTGACCACTTCAATGCCACATGAATTCTTAAATTAAATGATATTCTTCTTGAAAGCAAAAATCCACCTCAAATCAGTGTTTCCATGATGATAGGGATCAGGATTTGCTGATGCAGGATTTGATATATATAGTTTTTGTTATAGATCTATTTTGGGAGACCTGAAGTTGATCAATCAATATCTCTAAAATAGAGAATATCCAGTCTGTAAAATTACATGTTATCATTTTGTCAACCAAGGACCCACCTTATGCCTTTACAAATTACCATAAATTGTTTTAATTTTGGCCACTTTGACACGCCCATTTCCATGGATATTAGTATATTTTCTGGCTCAGAACTGCTAGAACTAATACAGTATATATATATATGTATAAAAAATAATTTCAGTTCTAAAGACTATAAACCAAGTCCACCAAGCCAGCCACTAATACATATTTAATGCAGCAGCTCCAGAAAATATCTTGCGATGACATTTCAGATTAGATTCTTGGTTCTCTTGATTCTTGCTCAGGGAGAGAGGTCTTCATGTTCACAAAATATTTATTGAGCTGTCTAAGATCAAAGGAATAACTTATGTGACTCCATGGAGGGGATTTTTTTAAGGTTGCCGTTTGAAGCCACTCTCATGATCTTATTATGTACACAGCATCACAGCTACAATCGCCTGTAACATGGACCTGACCAAGTATCCCATGGACAGACAGGTGTGCACCCTGCAGCTGGAGAGCTGTGAGTACCTGTGAACCCATCAAACCAAAGCATCATCATCCTCATCACCATCACCATCATCATCATTATCGTCACCACCATCATCGATGTCATCATCATCCAGTGTAGTGAGTATACACTGAGTGAGTGAATGAAATTGAATAGACAAAGTTGTGTGTGGCAGATTTATCAAAAACAAATTGGTGTGTGTGTTCATGTGTGTGTGTGTGTGTGTGGTCAGGGGGCTATAACCTGCAGGATGTGGTGTTCTACTGGACCAGAGGGAACGATTCGGTGAAGGGTCTTGACACACTGCGGCTGGCTCAGTACAGTGTGGAGAGCTACTACACAACAGTGTCGGAAGCTGTGTATGAGACAGGTAGGGTTACTTCAACTGCAACTCCACTGTATTACATATTAACCAGTGGGATGTAAAGGGAATATGACCATGTGCAGAGATTGGAGGCCACAAAGTAACTGATAAGGTAGAATTTGATGATATCATCTTTCAAAATCTTTCTTCTTTTGATATGAAGAAGTGTCTTTGTGTGTCTCTTTGTAGGACAATACCCCAAGCTGGTGTTGCATTTCGCACTGCGCAGAAATGTGTTGTTCTTCATCTTGGAGACGTATGTTCCCTCCACTCTGCTAGTGGTTCTCTCCTGGGTCTCCTTCTGGATCAGCCAGTCCTCTGTACCAGCTAGGACCTGTATTGGTCAGTACCACATCTTGTACTCTTCTTCACTTGTAGTTTTGCATACCATTATTTTGGTTGTGCAAGGTAAAAGGTCTCATTTTACATCTGAGTGCAATCATTTATTAATATCATAGAAATTCCTCATAATGTATCGATGCTTTTATTTATCTGACTTTAGCATCACTTCAACATATATATACAGTATATAATATATAATTGAACTGTATCCTGCATTTTGCAGCACAATACATAGTGTCTCATATAGAGAAATCCACACTAAAACAGGGTTATTGTTATTGCACATGTTATTGCCATGTTCTGGGATAATACAGACTAGATTTGTTCACATAAACCAGTCTCTCCCAAAGCCATAAACAAGAAAGCCAAGACAATTTTCAATAAAAACCAATGGCTCCCTGGACAGTGAATGTGAGACTGATTTTATGGAAACAATCACAGTATCCAGGTTGATTTTACAGGGCAATGGCTTCATTTTCTGATTCATTATTGAAAGCACGGTACTAAAAGTTTATTTGGATGTAAAAGTTCAAAACAAAAGTTATGAGTTGTCAGCGGCACACACTGTTTTCCTCATAACATCCACAGATTAAGGCTTTGTTTCTTTGCTATCCAGCTTTGGAGAAAACGTTGGTCATATTCATATTGACAAATTGATTTAGCAGTCTAACATCATGGGAAAAATCAAATGAACTTCACATCAGTAACTGGTGGCTTAACCATTCCTTGTGACCTCTGGCAGCAATTGACTTCTTTCAGCACTAGCTAGCTTCCTAAAATTAAACAAATGTAATTATAAAGTGGGACTTCTAGGATGGCACTTAATGTAGGATTTGGCAAACAATGGAACCAATCACATCTTGTCTATGTGAGTGTGTCCCTTATGGACAAAGGGTGTGACCCTGACCCCTGGTGACTCGATAACCAACTGATCATCAAATCTGGTAGTCAATTACAAATGATGCAGCTCAGTGCATGCAGGGACTGACAAAGTACTAACTTCAGCAATGTATTCTATCTTCCCTCAATATAATACATCATCAGTTCAATACACATTTAAACAATTAGATTATTTACTGACACCAATGACCAAAAGCTTCCAGTTCTTTCCATTTGTGTGGGAGAGGAGAGCTTAGATCAGAGAGCAACTGGGAAAGGAAAGGAAAAGCTAATGAAAGGAAGGAGAGGAGACTGAGAGTCAGAGGATGATCGAGAGGATGGAGGTATAGATGGATGTTGGGCTAGATGAAAACAATTTATCATAACTGTCTGCTACACCTGAATTGATTACCAATAAACGGATTATAGATGTGACCACAACCTTACATAAAGAAGAGGACAGGGATAGTAAACACTACGATCTATGCTTCAGGAGTGACGACAGTCTTGACGATGACCACGCTGATGATGGGTGCCCGCACCTCCCTGCCCAACGCCAACTGCTTCATCAAAGCCATAGATGTTTACCTTGGCATCTGTTTCACCTTCATCTTTGGTGCTCTGCTGGAGTACGCCTGTGCCCACTTCTGTACCATGCAGCACCAGACCATAGAAGACTTACACAGGGTGAGCAGGCCGTTTGCATTCAAACACAATGAAAGTTAAATGACATTGCCATTTTAGATCATAAAGAACATTGTAAACATATAGTACCATGTACTGTTTCTCACATCTTTGCAGTATCTTTGCAGGAGAAGGATCAATATGCTATATTGCCTACTGTATGTGGATTGATCACTAGTCTCTCTGAGTCTCATGCTGTTAAACAGTATTTATATACTTTATATGGTTTCTTTTATGCTACTTAGGTAGCAGATTTAGACATAATTCAAAAAGTATTTGATTTATCTCTCTCTCTCCCTCTCTCAGGATCTCTTGAGGGAGTTCAATGAATCAAATGGCAATGGCTCCATCCCTATGGTCAGGTCCAGCCAACCAAATCAGTCTGTGGAAATAGGCTCCACTGCAGAGGAGCCCTTGGACCAATCAGTAAAGAGCGATGCAAAGAGCGATACTGGGTCAAACGACAAGACGCCAGGGAAGGGCTGCGGCCTGTCATCAGTGAAGGATGCATCCCGCAGAGCCGCATCGGTCTTCGTTGTGGAGAATCCACACAACATCGACCGCCACGCCCGCACTGTTTTCCCCCTCGCCTTCCTCTTCGTCAATATCCTCTACTGGCTTTACTATCTCTTTCTCTGAGTCCTAGCTCCAAACTGATGCCTAGTTACGTTTACCATCCTAAGGCTGCTCTACCTCTTCATTTGAGACCTAATACCAGTCGCCACTGCCTGGATCTAAACTGACTATACCACCTTTAGGTTAGAGCCTTTTTGTTCCACACATGCTTTAACTTATAGGTAAACCAGGTAAACTAGGAACCAGTCATTCTTCTCTGTCTCACAGCGTGTATTGAAAGTTATTGGTCATGTATGAATGGACGGCTGACAAAATATTAATATGTAAAAGTGCAATGCCTGTATCTGTCTATCTACAGACAAATACATAGAACAGAGGATCAATTGGGGCTGTTCACTAGATGTAAACAATGGGCTGCCTGAATTGCATCACATTATACTGTGCTGCTTGAACTGCCTTCTTACTTGTATAAAGTGACTGATTTAGATGTGTACATTTTTTTCTTGTTTTGCTTTTCATACATTTCTTTGTATGAGTTATGAGGCCATATACAGTATGTCATTATGTCATGTCAAACTAAAACAATAAACCAGTGACTGAGAATGTGTCGGGGTGCATTTTCGATGAGTTAAGGAAGAAATTCAATGTCTTTATTCTCACAAATAATGAAAACTCAGTGTTATCACAATGATTATTCAATTATTACCCATTCATTAACCCTTTAAGACCAAATGTTTGGAAAATAAGACATGAATTTATTATTCCCTTATCCAGGTAGGAAAACAGTAAAGTGCAAAAGTCAACCACAGGTTTAGGAGAGAAATTGTTAAAATGATGCATGATGGGGCTTTCCCATTCAGAGAAAATGTGTATCACTGAATAGCACCATTGTGTTAGTCACTATATTATCTATAGGCATGGCATATGCGGAGGAGAAATGAAACCACCTTGTACAGTATAAAATATATACAAAACAGTAGTCATGGCTCACTATGTACAGGTAAGAAAAATAACATTATGCAATGTCAGAGGCACATCATGGCTTAGACTGTCTTCCATCCACTTATTATTCAACACGTCACATTTCTTAGGCCATCTCTTCCCACATGGCGCCTTAACAGCTGAACATCTCACCTTGTGCAGTGCTGGCTCCAGCACACTCTGCCTTTCCACTTCCACTGCAATGTACGCACTTAATGTACATGCCCTTCAATACACTTATCTCTTGTGTCTTCCTTTCATACACATTAATTTCTCACTTTTCATGTCTCTCTCTTGAATGTATGTCACTCGTGGCAATGAAAATGCTTGTATAGAAGACAGTGCAGCGTGGTAAAAGACTTTGGATTCCTGGCATTTGGCACAGGAAGACAGTGGAGTAAATATTCAGTGAGATTTAACTCCCCCTAGTGGCTAAGTTCTTCCATTACAATATTTTGTTTCCTCACCAATATTCAAAATGAAAAAAAGAGTAAAGTGTATCCTTAAGGATGTAGATGGGTCTGTTTTCCTCAATGTGTATGCATGGTGCAATAGTCTATATCAACATGTTGATATGTATCTGTTTTCCAGTCTTCTCCATGGCACCACTCTTAGGTTCCTTTCTTTGACTCCCATTCCTGAAAAAAAAGAGAACAGGCAGCAATTTAGTAACAACATTAAATAATCTCCATTTCTCCTCTCTCAAGTGGAACACACAAATTATCTATCTATCTATCTATCTATCTATCTATCTATCTATCTATCTATCTATCTAGCTAGCTATCTAGAAAGAGAGACAGAGAGAGAGTGCACTTGGTGGGTAGTTGGTGTTTAGCACTGAGTCAGTGTGAAAAGTCCATTAGATGATCACACATGCTGCTGTGATACTATTAACCTCCTATGGAGCCTGAAACAGAAAGCTATTCATAATGACAGGCTGTGGAAATGATTCAGGCAGAAAGTGTGTGTGTGTATGTAAGAGAGGGAGAGAGAGAGAGAGAGAGAGAGAGAGAGAGAGAGGGGGGGAATAGCTGGTTCAGTCGTTGTTACCTTGGCCTTCTGCATCACTGTTCCTTTAGTGGAGGCATAAAGAGACGGAGGTCTCTTACGCATCTCTGAGGCACAGTTCACTGGTAAAGACTCACTGTAGATATTCTGGTTCTTACTGTTGCGAACCTACACAAATAGAAAAAGTAAAAATGTGTGTGTGGCCTCATACGTTTGTGTGTGTTTACATAAAATCTACCAAAATCTACCAGTTTACCTTAGCAGGCGGTTTAGCCTCCACCGGTGCCCCCAGCGCCCCGCCTGCCAGGCTCTTCCTGAGGTTTTCTTTGACCTGGGTGAGTCGGAGCTCCAGGTCGACCCTCTCAGCCTCCCTCCCTCGACAAGCCTCCTCCAGCTGGGACACGCGCTCGCACATGGAGGGCTTCTGCTTCTCTGCTCCATGGACACATACAATCAGAGAGACACAAGGCACCTGATGTAGCAACAGTAAAATCTCCATGGAGTTTCATTTCCTCCATTAGATGGTGATGCAGTCTCAATATGATATAATTCAGGGTGGCTTTGAAAACAGACTGGAAATGTATTATGTGGAACCAGAGGAAATTAAAGGGATTAAGAGGGGATTTTCATACCCATGTTGCTAGTGCAATAATAATAATGTGATAGTTTATTGATCCCCGCAGGGAAATTCTCTTTTTGCTTGGCCCCCCTCCTCAAGGAGGTGAGAGTACAGGGTCAGATACAGAACAGGCACTCAGTGTCTTGCTCAAGAGCACTTCGGCAGGGCGGACGCTTGCTGACAGTAGGGCTTGAACCCAAGCCTTCCAGTTGAAGGACAGACTCTCTAATTACTAGGCCATCCGGCTGCTCAAACTTAAATAACTAACATACAACTGATAACAGCCAAAACTAGGGCTGCAACTAATGATTATTTTCATTATCAATTAATCTATCGTTGATTTTTTCGATTAATTGATGAATCATTTAGTCTATAAACTGTTAAAAATAATGACAAATGCCCATCACAAGTTACCAGAGTCTTAAAATGGCTTACTTAGCCGGACCAGCAGCCAAAAAAACCCCATTAAGTATTTATTTTATTATGATATGAAATGGAGAAAAGCAAGCAAATCTTAGCAATCTCAGCGTTAACCAACAAATGTTTGGTATTTTTACTTTTAATCAAAATTGTATCAAAATTCAAATCGATTAATTTTCTGTTGATCGACTACTCAATTATTCGACTAATCGTTTCAGCACTAGCCAACACATACATAAGGTCCTCTTCTGTATGAGGAAGACCTCAAGTACATATGAGCAAGCTGTTATGCTTCTCATCTTTATTCTTTGAGGCTACAGCAACCAAGTGCATTTTTCTGATATTGAAGAGTTCAAATTTGAGTCAGACTTGAGTGCAGCAATTACTGAGAACAGCTTGAATAGCCTCTGCTCCCTCGTTTTGTTTTGTTTCCCCTTACCGGAGGCCACCTTCAGCCCCTCCTTCAGCTCTCTCTTCTCCTGTCTGAGGGTGACCAGAGCGTTCCGGATCCCATCCCTCTCTCTCTCCAGCTCCTCTGTCTCTTTCAGGTAGCGCTTGGCGTCCTCCTCCGCTCGCGTTTTCCCATACCTTCCGTACTGGTTGGCATCTGGGTGGAGAGGTCAGAGGGGAGTAGAGGTGAGGGGTCAAAACGTGCAGGGGTTATGGGAAGGAGACGCAACATCCCACGCCGATCTGCCCGCCTGTCTGCCAGCCTGCCTATATCTCTGTCAAACTCCCCCTCATTACTCCGTGTGAGGAGTTTGAAATCCCCCTGTACAGTTAACGCAAAAGGGCAACATGCAGCATTTTACCTTTTTCTCATATTCAAACAAGGGAACGGAAAAGAAGTATGGCACGATGAAAGGATAAGAGACAAACACACACACTCCCGCAGAGGGAGAGGTCGGGAGGGGAGACAGCGGATCTAATGCGAGTGTCTAATAAATCTCAGGTTACATCCTGAAGCTCTCGGCCCCGGAGAGCGCAGGGTCTTTGATGTGTCAGATCCTCGACACAAAGCCCTGAGAAACAACAGTGAGAAGAGCGCTGGGAGAGCCAACCGCACCAATATCACTTTTCCTAGACCCAGAGAGCCTATCTTCACTGTTTGTATGGGAGAGGCAAACTGACAGAATGGAGCAAATGGGAGAGGAGAGCGAAGAGGGAAGAGATTATGAATGGAAAGTGAGAAGATGATTGAGCGGATAGAGGCAAAGGGGAATATTGAGCTAGATGAAAGCTCATACACCATGACTGTCAGCGATACTTGAATCGATAGACCAATAAAGGGATTGTATGACTAGTGTAAATAAATCTGAGGGGAAAGAACAGAGCGGGGAGCTTTTCGATCTATGCCTCCTCCGTGACACAAAACTGAATTATGCGGTGCCATCTATAGCGCTTCTGTTTTCTTAAAGGAGAGCGCTGCACTTATTATTTTCTCGACTGAGACAGATGGAAAGCTGAGAAGGGCGTAGAGCAGGAGAAACACAGGAGCGCAGGTTCTAAAAAAGATTCGATCCTACGTATAGTTCAAGAGGCAGGGTTCTCCAAGAGCAAAGGGCCTCTTACTCGAGCCGGTGCGTTTGAGGGAGACAACCGGCTTGCTTCTGCCAGAGTCGCTGCCGGAGAAGCTGGAGCGCCGCTGCTTCCCTTGGTTCCCGGACTGCTGCCTGCGCTTCTCCTCTGGCTGGGTGGAGAAGAGAGGAGGAATGAAGAGAGGAGGGGGTGGAAAGGATGTGGGAGGATGCAAACAGATGAGAAAGACAAGGACAGAGAAAAGGAAGAAAAAAGTTGTTAATTAAGTTGATGTGTTTAGACTAATTGTTTTAGATTTATAGGCCTGAGACTGCTGAGGAGTATATGTTTGTGTCTGCATGTGATGAGAGCTAAGCTTTAAGTGCATGTCAGTGGGGTTAAGAAAGGGGTTTACAGGCTGTAAAACTGCCATGACCTTTTGCCTCCCTTTCACCAGTATGATCGCTTTTTCTTTTCCCAATCTTTTTTTCTCTCTCTCTCTCATACACACACCCACACACACACTGCTTTCCCTCTGGCCTACAAAGAGTAGTCATTGATAGGCGTGTAACAGAACACTGTCTGTTCAGATGAATGATCAGGGGTGTCATATTCAGACAGTGACAGTCCCCAACAGCTGCACACACACACACATAGCTACTAATCTCGGCACATGCAAGTGAACCCTTAAGACCGGGACTAACCCTTATACACAGAGTTCAGCTGGACTTGCATGGGAAATGCGTGTGTGCGTGTTTCAGCGCATGTTTGTCCCACCTGCATGTCCTCATTAGGAACCTCATCGTATGTTCTGGAGTCTGTGGAGGTGCTGCTGGAGGACGTAGCCCACCTAGGATCAGAGAGACAGAGATGAGAAATCACAGCTCCAGCCGCTGCCCCGGCTTTGACCTCGCCCCAAACATCCCGACTCCCCCTCAACTCACAGGAAGGAGTGTCGCGCGGCGTCGCGGATGTTAGCGATGGTGTCCACGTCGACGTAGTCGTAGTGCAGCGACTCCGGGTCTGTCGATGAGCCCGTCTCTGCTAGCAGGACGCCCAGCCACCGCCCCAACTCCTCAGAGCTGCCCGCCTGAAGAGAGACGGGAAGAGCAAACACTTCATTCATGAAATCTTCAAGTGATGCTGAACTGCGTTTTTTTCTCTCTCCATTCACTGCCATTGTATGGTGAAACAGGTCTCAAAATCACACTTTTAGTATGTAAACGAACGCGAACAAAGCAGATTCTGACAATATATTGTTTTTAAGTGACTCTCTTTCTTTATGTTTATTAAACCTTTCAGTTTGAACAAGTGTAACACCGAAATCCGGTCGGAGGAAACTTATGTGGATGTTGACAGGTTTACCAATAATTGTAAATAGGCTGCTTTGTTCAAGTTTGTTTATGTGCTAGAATTGTGATTTTCAGACCTGTTTCACTATATAATAACAGTGAATGGAGAGAGAAAAAAACGCAATTCTCCAATCTCCTCTACCGGAGCAACAGATAACAGAGAATCGCCAAATTTGGGGTTATATGGCCAGGAAGCTACACAACCCAAGGTACTACCAAAGTTTTTCATCACTATATATATCGATATTGTTGCTCGCAACAAATAACAAATAATATTAGAAAGTAGCCTACCTCCAGAGCAGCCACTTCAGTGCTGGCCCGTAGGATGCGGAAGGCAAAGGGGTGTTTGGGTCCCAGACCTGGAACCACCTCACAGCCGTGGAGAGGGAGGGAAGGCATGGAGGTCCGCGGGTCTCCTCTGTCCTGGTAGAAGTGCAGGGCGCCTCTGCACACACAGCACCACTGTTCCCTCCATACCTGGTTCAGCAGCACTGACAGGTAGCCTGCATGGTGAGGCGGGGAAGAAAAAATGATGGATATGCAAATTCAACTGGAGAGGGAGGGGAGACGGGGATCAGAAGAGTGACAGTGAAGCAGGGCCGCACCTTGTCGGGGGTCGCTGTAGGCCATGCGGGGATCACCGGGACGAGGGGGCTTCTTCTTCGAGAAGCTGATGATGCGTGTGATCTTACGGCCCGCTGCAAAAGCCCCGCGCTTCACCTTACCTACATAGAGAACAGAAGGATGAAACAGTTGCTTTTGGACCAAAGGGTATTATATATTTATCTGGGGGAATGTCAAAGCTTGTAATTCACTCAAGATGTGTGATAAAAAACAAACAAAAAAAAACCTTTATATCGCTATGGACAGATTAAAACTAAAAAAGATGAATAGAGATAAATATAAAAGAAATAGTTGCTGTGATGATTTCAGGGTGTGTGTGTGTGTCTCTCTCTCACCATTCTCTCTGCAGTTGTCTCCTGTTGACACGCCCACACTGTCTGAATCTGATGTGTTCTTCTCTGCAGACAACCGCTGAGGGAAGAGCGCGCACACACACACACACACACACACAAACAGAGCTTAGGCAACACATTCTCAACAGTTGCATCCAAATCCACCACAAGATCTCTATGTCAGCCAGGATCAAACAGAGCTACTCTACCAATTAAGAGCTCAAACACTGAACCTGAGAGAATCCTTCAACAAGCTTTCATATTTACATCTTTGGATGCTCTCGCTTTCTTTTTTCCTCTCTTTTTCTTTCACACACAGTCTCATACCCATAAACACATACCCATCTGTCTCCTCCCTCCTCCTCCCTCCTCTGCAGTGGTTCCCTCTCTCCAATCTGTGCCGGTATTTACGGCTCGTCCTTTGTAATTTACGCTCTGACAGGGTAATCAGGAGGATGTGCCTGTTCCAGCGCTGGCGGACTACCACCCTATCATTGCTGTTTTAACACCCAATTACACAACATATCTCCACTTTGTTCTGGGAGACAAATACAGGGATCACCGTGCACTGTGTCATGCCAAACAATTGCTTAGGAAAATTACTGGTGTCAAGGCAATCGCCGCTCGCCACCAACTTTTCCTTACTTCTGCTGTGAAGATGGAGGGTGAAGAAGACAGGGCCGCGCTGACACAAACACCCTCCCTTTTACACTTACCTTGTCAAGTTCAGTTTTTCTAGGAATGATGGGAGAAGCAGATTCGTCAGGTCCTGTCGCCTGGCCGCTCACTTCTCTCACAACCTGTGGGGAAATGTTACAGGTGTCATTCATGCCAACAAGGACTATAACTTCCTCTTAAGGTGTGTCTCCTCTCACTCTCAAAAGTCCTGTGCTTGTAACCATGATAGATGTGTGTGCTACCAATCAAGACAAATCAAAATGTGACGCAAAGGAAAGTATTTCTGTTAGAGGAATAGGCTTAACTGACTTCTCCAACTCTGTTACACACACACACATACATACACACACCTGGCCTCATCTAATGCATATGTTGCATGTCAAAGTGTGTGGGTGTGCGCCTCACCCTGAGCCATCTGTGCGCCTGCTCCTTGCTCTGCACAGCCAGCACCAGTGCGTCTCCGTTGGGCAAGGTGAACCGGAGCTCATGCCGCTTCCTCTTGCTGTCTTTCGGAGCGTAGACCACAGTGCACTGGGGCAGCAGCAGGTCCACATAGGGACAGGTGTCCTTTGAACTCTTATAGCACTGCAGGAAAGAGGACGCATACTGCAGGTTCACAGAGAGCTTGAATATCAGTGAATATGTGTGTGTGTGTCTGGAGGTGGAAGTGTTTCTTGTATGCGTGCGTTCACCCGTTACACCCTCTCACCTGTAGTCTGTTCTCCCGTATGACGGTGAGCTGTTTGGCCCACTGGCCGAAGCGTTTCTTGCGCAGCAGGAAGGCGCAGATGCGACAGTCCCTGGCAGGAGGCATGGAGCTCTCGTCCGAGGGCCACTGATGAGTGAGTCGGACCCCGGGGCTCCTCTCCTCCTCGTCCTCCTCGTAGGACTCATACGAACTGCTCAGAGCGTCGGAATCATTGTCTGGGAGGAGCGGAGAAAAGATTGAGTACGTGTGTGTCTGTGTGTGTTTTGTTAAGATTTCCAGGAACTGCTAAAAAACTGCTGTTCTTATCCTGTAATCCTATTTAATTTGCGGGTAATGGCGTTCTTCCTCACAGGAGTTTTTGCGGCGTGAGTTTATGCAGGTAGGGGGGTAGTTGTTTTCAGCATCTTCATAGCCGTCCTCTATAGAGTTGGGGGGGCTGGAACTGCCTGGAAATGAAAGACATGAAAAGAGCCCCTAATTAGACCTCATGTTCTATCATCCAAATGAACCAGTACTTTGTAACTACCTTTGGAAAAGCGCTATATGAATGCGGTTATCATTATTATTATTATTATCACCAAGTACTGAGAACACGGAAATTCCTCAGACTAAAGTAGGTTTTTATAGCAAAATGACACAAAAGGGCACTGAGTTCTGCACAGGAGGGAGGATGCTGACCTCGGGTGATGATGTACTCGGGCATCTTGCCAGGACTGAGGGGCACGGCCTCCTCGTAATACTCCTCAGGAGGAGGGGTGGTGGGCAGAGGGGGAGGAGAGTCGGCTGAGTGGGGGGCTGGGGAGTCTGCGCAGCTCTGGTGAGGGAGACACACAAACACAGTCGGTATGCAAAACTCTAATTTCCTCTGTAACCAAGAAACAGGAATTGTTCTCTAGAAATTCACTGTTGAATTGTATTTTTCTTTATTTGTACTATTTTACACATTAATAAAAGGAAAGACATCAGAAAGTGTTAAACAAATCAAAACTATCTTATATTTTAGATTCTTTAAAGTAGCCACCCTTTGCCTTGATGGAAAGGCAAAGACTGTGGAAAGAAATTCATACATAGTCATCAACTTCACTATTTATATTTGTCTAAAAAAACACATTTCAAGCATTTAAGCATAAGCCTTTAGATCAAAATGGCTTTAAGAGAATGAAAAACATAATACATTCAATCAGGTGTGTCCAAACTTTTGATTGGTACTGTACATCATCAAGGCCCTGCTGGAATATCTTAAAAAGCAACTTGCACTCTATATAATATCCATAAGTTAGACAGATGGGCTCTGAGAGCACAAGGGAGGATTCCCAAAGAGTAAAAAAGAGAAATCCTAACTCATATCAAGAGCTCAGAGTGTGACAAGTATGTGTGCATGGAAAAACCCTGTCAAAGGAATACAGTCTCTCTCTTTTTCCCCTCTTTTCTTTCTCTCTCCCTCTTCCACTGCTCATTTGGAGGTGTAATAGTTCCTCACGGAGCTGTAGACAGTCTCAAAGGAGAATGACATACGGACAGTGAGTGACAAAAAGATGGATGGCCCTGTAACAGTAACAGGGCTCTGCAGCTGGACAGAGAGCTTCACTCACTCTTCAAACTCACATCTGTTTAACTCACATCTGTCACATAGTCGCATACCGCGCTGTCACCCTACTTCCAAAATACTGTATAAAGCTAATGTTCCGATATCCATGGAAAGGGAAAAGTTAAGCGATTCAACATGTATTCAGGGATTTTTGTCACTTGCCTGTTTTGAAGTTGTGGTTCTCTCCTCAGTTTGTGTGTGTTGGTCTTGTTTCAGATCCTCTGCAGCATCTTTCAGCTCCCCCAGGTCACAGTCTATAAACGACAACAACATGGGATCAAACTCACACTTTTAGTATCTAATGAGAACACGATTCAGGCAGGAGAGACAGTATATTTCACAGCTCCACAGCGGAGGATGAACTCACCGAACGTCTCAAAGAGGGATTCTACAAAGCTGGTGCCATTTCTGTAGACCGCTGAGTTCATATAGATGTAGTCTGTTCCTGACACTGGAGGGAGGAAGAGGCAAACACACACACATACTGTACAGTAAGAAACCATCTCAGTTTGTATTTCTGACATTATGACCTCTAACCTGTAATCTAGAGCAGTGGGTCCCAACCGTTTTATCTCTGGGCTCTCCTAAAGAACTTAATGGATGCTGATTTATCTCATTAAAAGCAAATTATGTGTGTTTTTCTTATTTAAAGACAATAAAAGTCAGTAATTAAATAACATTTGCTTTAGTGATTCTACTACATTTACCTAAATGAGTATATTCCACTTATTTTTCTGTGAATATCTCCTTAATCTAGAACGAGATACTAGATTACTGCTATAATGAAATGCATGGACGTGACCAGTGACTGCTGTCTGAACATCAGACAGATTTAATGAGTCAGTTCGTCCATCTCTAGCTGCTCTCTCTGACCTGATGGCTGTATCTGCTGGAGGAGGTTTCGGACGCAGGTCTTCTTTTCCTGCGTGGAGGAGCTGAGGTTCTCCTGGTCCAGCAGCTTCAGCAGGACGCCCAGCTCACTCACCAACACCTCCATCGCTACACAGGGGGCAAAGGTCAGAGGGCATGGGGTCAGCGAATTTGGGAGATAGGGGCGAAGGTCAGACTGACCAGACTAAACAAGCACCAGGTGTATGTCCAGCTCCATTGCTTTCTCCGTGTCTTTGCTTCGTTTTCTGTCACTTTTGCTTTACAATGTGTCAGTATCAATCTGCCACCCTATCACTGGGTCTTCCTCCTTTCCTCCTCTCTCTGTTACTTCCCAGACTAAACAAACAACAAACGCCACACCGACAAGAAACATGTTTGCCAATCGCTCATTAACCCAGAAGAAAAGTGGAAATGAAGCTACCAAAAAGAATAAGTCGAAACTTAAGAGATCACACAGCATATATGAACAGAACATAATGCAGTGTGAGTGGAGAAAAACAACGCAGCACTCTGTGGCAGCACTGAACTGTTGTTGGCCCACAGGCGGATGGGCACAACCCCAAAGTTCAATCAACTGTCAATCTCAACGCTAAGAGAGTAATTTAACTGCTCTGCAAAGAGTATAAGCATGTTGGCAGAAATACGAGATTCTGACAGAGAAACTGAAGGGCCATTTACGGAGTGCAAAGCAGGCCAAAATGCACTAGCAGGCAGAATTTGACTCACTGGGACTTGATCTTTATCTAATAGCAGATGTTGCGAGGCTAAAGACAGCAAAGTCTCACAGTCTCACAAAAGCAAACTCAGCCTCTCAGATACTGTATGAAAGATAGACGGACCGACCGAAAGACAGACAGACAGACCGACCTCCCGCAACACACACACACACACACACACACACACACACACACACACCATTTAACAGGGCTCAGCAGGTTCTGTAACAATTGACTCAGGATATAGGAATATATGATTCACATCATATGTTGATGTGAGAGGTGGGACTGGACCACTCCCCTGTTTTCAGAACAGAACTTAAATAAACCGTCTGGCTCTCCCAGCTGCTGGACACTCCTGAAAGCCTGAGAACAGGTCCGGGACCTGCTGGTGATGTGTGTACGTGTGTGTAAGTGTGTGTGTGTGTGTGTGTGTGTATGTGTGCGTGTGTGTGTGTGTGTGTATAAGGGGCTTTGGGATTCCTCCTTCATTTGAGTATGCCAAACACAAGCCAATGCCACCAATCACAGCACACATTCCTTCCCTCTTTCTCTATTATTTTCCTCTCTTTTTCATCACTTCCTTTCTACACTCTTTCTTCTCTTTCCCTCCTACTATGTATTTCTGCTGCTGTCATCCAAAAAGCATCGGTGAAACCTGACAACTGACTGAGTCACCGCTGGCACACTTGTCCTGTTTCCCCCCCTCCTCCTTTCCTCTCTCCTTCCATCTCTCTCACTGCTCCCCCCCTGCCCCATTTTCACAGTCCGACCACATTAGACCCACTGAACCATGCTTCCTGCTGGGGTCAGCCACGGGACAGTCGCTCCGCCAGGAATCTCTTTGTTTGGTGGGCGGTCGTATGGCAACAGGACCTGTTGCACTAAAAACACACAGGCATGCACATACGTACACACATGCACAAACACATGTGCGCACACATACATGCATGAACACTGTGTATTTAGTGAGGTGTGTCAATAGCCAACCTTGGTGTTGGGCCCTAAAGTGCCCCTGTCAAGCACACTCAACCCAGCCTTTGTGTGTGTGTGTGTGTGTGTGTGTGTGTGTGTGTGTGTGTGTGTGTGCAAGTCTCAGGAACAGCCTCTTTGTGAATTCAGACAGAATGTTGGACTGTTGGACATATATCTCTGACAAAGTAATCTTGTATATAATCACAACTGACAAGCAGAAATTCTTGATGAGCTAGATGATGTATCTGGTGTTTGTCAATGTGTGTTCTCCGTTTCAGAGAGAGAGAGAGAGAGAGAGAGAGAGAGAGAGAGAGGGCTGCTCCCACTCCTTAAGACATACTTTCCTGAGGTGGGTCTTCCTATGGGCTTAACAATGCCCTGCCAAGGATACAGTCAAGAGCAACTTGGCCAAAGACAGAGTTGCGGCTAGGTGTGTGTGTTTGCCTGCGTCTGTTTAACCACTTTGTCTTTTTTACTAGTGCGGTTTCCTTCCATTGTAATAAAAGCAAGCTTGCACATACTCTCTGAGAAGCTGGCATGAGGAATTGATTCAGGCAGGGACCCAGAATGCCTATTTTCCTCATTAGGCCTCCATTCACCCTGGGGATGTGAGAGGAGGGGAAGGGGGGGGGGGGGGGGAGAGGGGGGAGGAGGGATGTGTGTGTGTGTGTGTGTGTGTGTGTGTGTGGGGGGGGGGGGGGGGGGGGGGGTTAGGAAACTCGCGAGAGTAGGATGTCTTGGCCTGGTCAATGCTGTCTCCCTGCCAGAGCCTCCAGCTGTTTAGACTCTGGCTCTAGTGTACAGCTGGGCTTCCCCTAACCTAATGGGAGACAAAACCTTATCCACAGCATGAGTCAGTCTGATTGCGGAGAGTAGGTGAAATTTACACCACTCAGCAAAGCGCTACATCATATATAACACAGAAATCAAGACAATGGAGTTGGCGTGAACAAGGGACACAACGCTCCTGCTCTCAAACAACATAAACATATCGCTTGGACCGGCGCTCTTCAAGGCCGATTATCCAATTTGACGATAATAATGCTAGTCCAGTGGTGCCAGCTGGAGCAGAGAGGGGGTAGCTCATAGTATTTTGGCTGCGTGAGGCGTAAGACCACCCTTAGTCCCTAGTCATCCCCTTATAATCAACACCACACTACACAGCAAAGCCAGCCACACGGTTTCTCACACATCTAAAAGGGCGCATGATCCCTCAAATCTCTGCTGCACCTGTGGAACGTACGTATGTGTATATGTGTGTGTGTGTGTGTGTGTGTGTGTCTGTGATCTGTGTGTTTACTCCACGCCAAATAAAACAGACTTTGAGCCCACCACTCCAGGGAAACTACACACACATATGCTCATAGCTGATAATGCCACATCAAAACAGGGCGGAGATGGTCTGATTTAAATCAGACCGAGGTGGAATTGGAATATTTGCAGTTATGAGAAGGACAAGTAATTCGGTTTTATGTAAAGTCAGAATGCTTTGGGCGTTTTGAGGCCAGGGGTAAAAAAAACACCCTGAAGGCATGTCTTACCTGCAAAACCATCTTAGACAGCATAAAAGAAGCGGTGCAGGGAGTACAAAACCCTCTGAGATACACAACCGCGACAAGCAACGTCTTCATCATCAACATTTCAAAGCCGTGGTGCCAGCAGGAATGTGCGGGTTATTCAGAGCGGAGGACACACTCAGACGTTTACCACCTCACACTTGTTTGGCAATCGTTGTTAAAAACCCGAGAGACATTCCTCACCTTGTTAAAAGTGCGTGACTAGGCAAAGTGCGTTTGTGTGTGTATGTCTATGTGTGTGTATGTGTGTGTGTGTGTGTGTGAAGTGAAGCAGAGAGAGTAGTTTGTTTAACAGTGGAAGCACAGATCTTTAAAACAAGCTTGCATTAGCAGACATTTCTGTACAAACAGAGAGAGAGAGAGAAAGAGAGAGGGAGAGAGAGAGAAAGAAAGAGAGAGAAGGGAATGAATAATGTCAGCAAACGGAGCACCTGTGCTAACATGTCTAGCGAACGCTGATATGAAGAATAATGTGACCTCATTTGGGTGCCAAGCTTTTCTCCATGCCGGGCTTACTTATTATGCTGGCACACAAACACACAACACACACACACACACACACACACATATAGAACTTTTAAAGCAACAAAATTCAACCATTCAACATTTCAGCAACTCCACTTTACCACATTGTTCCAGGCAGGAATTCCAGCTAATCACACTCCACTATTGTTTGCGAGTCTGGGTGCCAAACAGTTGCTTTCTCAACAATGCTACATTGCTTGTTGTGTTGGTTTCTCAGCGAGCTGGCATGAGGCTTGAGGCATGAAATGAAGGCTGGGACTTGGCACAAACACTAATACTAAACATACAGTCACCTGATATCTCGGATGTCATCTCATGTTTACAGAGCTTCACAGTCTCTCCATCTTCCCATATCTTCACACATTTGCATATATTTAAACTTTAAATATCTTTGTAACACCTTTGGCTTTACACACCTGCTGTGTTGATATAAAGAGGGGGAAAACCTCCCTTTAACACTCACCCTCAACAGTAGTGGTCGAGAGTCCCACCATGTTCCAGAGTTCAGGAGAAGACAAATTGGTTCATTCATGCACTCGAGCAGATAAGAGATATTCCAGAGTCAAAGCCTCCCTGTGTGCTCGGCCCTGTGGAGTCTTTGTAGTGGAGGTGAGTGTTGGTCTGCCTGCTGCTGAACCTCTCCCTTCCTCCCTCTGATCTGTTATCTCTCTCTACCTCCCTCCCTCCCGTGCTCCCTCTCTCCTCCTCTCTTTTTTCTTGGGGGGTAGGGAGATGCTGGTGCCCTGTGAGTGTGTGTGTGTGTGTGTGTATCCCTGTTGGATCCCCCACTGCTGTAATCCTAGGGATCGTGTAGCACCTGGGAAAGGCTCGCTGTGTAAATACACACACACACACACACACACACAAACACACACACACCTCCATTAATGGCTAACTCACATTCTTTACCTCAGCCTTTCCCTCACTATACATTATTAACCTTTAACTACAGTTGTACACAAGCTACAATAGGGCATTGTCCTACTTTAACGACAGTAGAGGGAATTGGGAGTTATTTGGTAAAAATGCCACTAAAATGTTTCCATTTCCCAGTGAAGTTGAGTAGATATAACACACTATCAAATCTCTATGGTATTCATTTTATTCGCCCCCAAATATAGGGTGAAGCAGACAGGGAGAGAGGGAGTAGAGGCCGTGGGGTTTAGGTAGAGACAAGTTGAGACTTTTCAGAGTTGCACGTGGATGACTTGTTGCCTTGAGGCAAACTTACGGGCCCCCAGCACGATCCAACACGCTGCCTTCAATCACACTGGCACTAACGCTACACAAACAGGCTCTGAAGCACACAGAGACACACACACAGCAAACTATCAGACAAGAAAAACAAGCAAAAACACTCTGAAGATGCATGTGACACACACACGTGCGCACATACAAGCAGAAACAAACACACAGAGACAAAACACACAACTGCCTCGTAAGTGTAGTATTTAGATAAAAGATAAGGCTTTTACTGTTTATCAGTTCTCCCTATCACTTTTCCCCCAGATAGGAGACAGTGTCAGTCTGGCTGTCTGGCACCTTATAGCAGACTGGTCTTCAGTTTAAGTGAGGATTTGCCTGGAATAATGTACAACACAGCAAAACAGTCACTATAAAGTGTAAACACACAAGAGTAGATCTATACTGAATATATAAAATATTAGGACCGATTGCTATTTTGAATCCCGGTGACAGCTGTGACCCTGTTTTGATTTCACCTATTGAATCCACTTCAGTTATGAAGGAGACATGTAGATGAAAGGGAGGAGATGGCTAAAGCATGTTTAAAGTACTAATAGACATAATTTTCATATAAATAAATGTCCGTTTTGCTACTCTCTATCGCCAATTGATATAGCACAATAGTGCTGTTATAGCCAGCTCATTAAAGCTTTTACATTTGATGTAAACCATTAAATCATAAATAGAAGAAGAACTGAGTAGTTAGCATGACCAGCGATAAGCCGAACAGACAAGAAAAGACCAGTAGCTACAGAAACACAAACTTCATCAACAGAAAATTCAAGGAAAAAGACATCACTGTACTGGCAAACTGCGATTGAGAAGTGATCTCTGGGAAATGCAGTGGAAAAACACCACAGCAATTATCACTAAAATACAAACAAACAAAAAAAACTGAGGATCTCACAGATTACCACTTTAAAGCCTTGAGACTTACATGAATCTGATGCATTTAGAATTTACACTTGTGTGTAAAACATGCAAAATATCACTCAGAGTTCTTCTCAGAGGATTTCAAATGTACTCTCCCTGGATAGGTCAGTGTAGAAAAATGGAAAATCAGTTGTCTAAACATGTAGACAGGAAGTCCTATCATACCATCTAATATGATACACAGTCCAGACCTGGCATGCAGCATGTCTTGTATTTCCCAATGTTTCCTCTAGCTGTGATGTGGCAGGAGCCGCAGACACACCCTGCTGGGCCTGGTTACGGCCTGACACACCAGCTCCTCACTGTGACTAAACCATCTGAACTCTGACCTCCCCAGTAAAGTTGTGAGCTCACACTGAACCCTGGGTGCCAGAACAGGGGTGGGAAAGCCTGCGACATGCTGTAAAAACACACATAATGCCACATGGCTTCTCACTAGACCTGGGGAAAATTGCTATCACATGTTTGTTTAAATGTACCTGGAGTATTCAACAGTCGGGTTTACTACATCAGGACAATTCAGATAGTTTCTGGAAAGGCATCAATCAAAGAGAATTGTGGAATTGTGCTAAATTGACATTCAAATACTTCCCACTAATGCTCAAAACTCTCTGATGCTTATTGTACTGTCCTATGTGATACATCCCACCTATCTGTTACATGAGTAACGTCAAACAAACCATATTATGTGCAAATATTATTTGAGTGAGCAAGAGAGAGAGAGAGGGAGGGAGAAAGACTGAGATAAACATGTACAAAGAAACAACCCAAATTCTATACATTTTCCAGATTATCAGTCAATGATCCATTCCACAATATAAAATGTAAGTATAACTTTAACTACGTAGAGAGATGCATTACCTTTCTGCTAGACAAAGCTGCTGTGAGAAACTCAGAGGAGTGTACCATCTGTGACTCCACAAGAGATCAGTATCTGATGAAAGCTGCTGAGTTTGGCTTGGAAGTCTCCCCTTCCTTATTGTCTTTGGAAGTGTTGGATATACGACCATTTCTCAACCTGATCTGACATGAAAGAGCACTGCAGGTTGAAGAGTTAGAAGTGTCCAGAAACGTGTTGTGGGAGTCTCTCTCTCTCTCTCTCTCTCTCTCTCTCTCTCTCTCTCTCTCAGCAGCGAGGCCATCTCCATGATATGACCCAGCAACTTTTGAAAGGCTAGCAGGAGAAGAAGAAAAACATATTTGTGCAAATGCACAAAAAGGCATTATCTTATCTCATGTTAAGTGAGTCACAGGAGAGGGTTTTACTTAAAGAGACAGCAGGGCTTGAATGTTATCTCCATGCTGTCTGAAGGCTATCTCAATATTGCATCCTGAGTCATCAAAGCTGAGACATGTATGGTTCGAAAAAATAGCTGAATCATGACATATAGAATACAGATGGAGAGAGAGATGTCGTATCTCCCTGTTGGAAAAACTGCAGGCTTATCGCACCCATCACATAGATCACTGAAATGTCTGTGTGTGTGTGTGTATGCATGTACTAATGTAAGTGAGGTAAACCAGATGGGCAGGTAACAGATGTGCTTGCGGTTTTCATGGCGTGAAGAGCTGTGCCAACAATGTATTCTCTCACCAGCCCGTGCCCTATCATGATAAAATCCCCTCCCACTCTGCTCCTCAGATTCCAGGCATTTCCCAAGTGTGACTTACTCTCCTCTCCCCAGCAGAAAAGCATGTCTGGGCATTCAACACCAGCTATCTGATGAGTAAGTAGAGACAATATTGGCTCACAGGTAAGATAGTACAGATTAGTGTGATGACTGCAACTCTGATCCAGTAGTTAAAGGTCGTGCTGGCTCTGCTTCAGTGGACAAACCGCTGAAGATCCTGATCCTGATCTTATTCTGCTTGCAGCCTACAGAATGCCTTTCCTGTCCTACATAGTTAATGGGCTGAGCAACTGTATGGGGGTGCCCCATGTGCCCCATATAGAGATGGACTTCCCGTCTGGGCTGATGACATCACCTATCACCTCCGGCCTTCTGTTTCCTCTTCCTGTCAGCTGACCCACTCCCACTTTTACTGTACTGTCTCCGGTGGCCCCGTTCGAGATGCACTAGATTCCTATGCCAGATAGAATTGAACGCGCCTGCTGCACTGATTGTATTTCAAAGGAATGAAAATATAATGAATACGCTCCAAGAGATGAGGATTAACCTTTATTTATTTAACCAGGTAGCCCCATTGAGAGTAAAGATTTCTTTCTCAAGGGAGAACTGACCAAGCATGGCTTTCACATGTACTTATACTGTGGATGGAGAGTCTGACACACAGGGCATACAGTAAACATATGCACGCTACAACACATGCTTCAGTTGGACACCAGGTGAGGTGAGCATGTGGAAAAACTTATTTGGTTTGGAAGGGGTCATAAATGTATACGAATCAAGGAGAGAGGAGGAAAAACATGTCCCTCCTACTGTTTTTATTGTACATGAGAAGATGCTTGGGGTTATCATAAAATACAGCGAGGAGATCACACTTCATGATACTCACATGCAGATACAAGTGCACACACAAACACACTAAATGCACAAGTGATGGCAGTTGTCCAGGGAAAAAGATGCTGTGAACATGGGAATAGAAGTCATTATGCCCCAGAAGGTTATTCTAAACTTAACTGGCTGGTTCACTGACAGACTGACTGGCTAATTAGCTGCTTGCAAACTCTGACACACTGCTTTCCATCTCTGAGTCTCAAATTAGACAATGTACTATACAAAAGAAAATTACTTAAAACTTCTATTTAGGCCATGCTGCACCACAATTAATTTCAAGCCCTTCATCTCAGAGATTTCATTCTCAATAAAGAAGAACAAAGCTTAGGTTAGATTCACCTTCTTTGCAATTATTTTTAGCCGTCATTTAAGGAGGGTGTATGTATCCTGGGTCAGCCAACCTCTAGCTGGAACATGATTCCTTACTTCTTCTAATTGGGCCAGTTACTCTAATGAGCATGTCACAGAGAGAGAGAGATCTAGTCATTAGGTTGTTGGGACGTTTCCATGGTGACGGAGTGGAAGAGTTATGGGTTTGTGCGCTCCCACTCACCTGTTGAAGCATTAACTGGCTTTGAAGGCTGACCACGGAGCAGTGGGGAGCACTGAGGCTTTGATGTTCACATTTGACTGAGCACACGCACACATGCATGCACGGACACACACACACACACCCTCTAAACCCACAACTACATGGCTTCACTGCACTTGAGTAATCTGCTTCACCCGCATGTGGGAAGCAGCAGTGATAGCATGGAGCTGCTATCACAGCAACGATAGAGTCAAGGACCCTGTTTTCAGGTCAAAGCACTGCTGCTCATTTTCCCCTCTGACTTGTACCATGTTCACTGTGCTCTTGTATACTATAAGTAAGTTCAATAGCACTGGCCAGGTGGTAACAGTTGCATCTGGGTATTTGTCAATATAGGGTCGTGTCAAACGTCAAACGTCATAGAACTGACCAGGATGTAGGGGGCATTGCTCTCCCTCTCTGAATGAGTTTTGTCTGCTACTCTGTCTTAAACGTCCTTTTTCTTTCCCCTCGTTCTCATTTTTCATCCCTGGCTCTCTGTTTTATTCAGGTCCGAGATGGCACAGAGGGCTTGACTCAGCCTGCTGCCAGACAAAGACCCTACAGTGCAGTCAGTATTAATCAGATCCCGTATCTGCCCAAAGTCCTATGAGATCACCACAATGCTATGCCTCACTCACAGAAAAGTATTCACACACTGAGAAAGATGCTATTCTGCAAGTGGAACCACTGTTTTACTGATGTTGCACAGACATGGGTAATATACACAGAACACACATGCATGGCTGCAGACACATGCACACACACACAATCACACGCACACGCCTGCACACGTGCACAGAGGGGAAAAGGGGCCGCTTTGTCTCCATTTGGGATTTGTCGTGTTAATGGGAGGTTGACCGGAGCGTTGTCTTCAGTGGTTCACCAGAAAACTGGGACACAGTTTTTATATCACATAACTCTCTGTCCCTTTTTGCAAACGCCTGACTCTAACTATAGTGGAGGGCAAAAGTGGAAAAATGTCTCATTTCTCCTTGGAAGATATATTAACTAATTTAAAAAGGGTACATTTATCATGGATTAATGCCGAAGGGAAACCTCAGTCAAAGAGTAAAGATGTACTGCTCATTTGAATAAATTCTGAAATGCACTAACATGTTGTAACTGGCATTGCCTAAACAACATTGTACAGTTATGGGTGTGTAAAGATATTGCGAGTCTGTATTAAGAACACTGCAGATTAATTTATGCCTACTGTATATCAGAAGACTGTAAACAGATCTCAGGTACTGTATAACATTTTTAATCTCTAGTCTTTGCGACCCACAGTGGTTCTAACATCCATTTTCTTTTGTTGATGTAGCTGTTTAAGCATGAAGGTAGTGTAGGTATGAATAAGGCCGTATAGGGAGAGCGTAACTACTATATTTATGTATTAACATTCCACAGAAAAGTGGAGGACAATAAAGTCTGACATTTTTTGAGTCATTTTGTCCCTAAAGCAGAGTCTTCATGTCATCATCTGTGCTTGCAGCAAGATGTAAAACATAAAGAACTCTTTACTTTTAATGAATTTAACTCAGTGAGAGAGCACTCTCTCTCTCTCTCCCTCTCTCTCTCTCTTCTATTCTTCTCATTTTTGTCCCCATGATGAAATCAGGGTGGGGACTATGGATTGGTCTCCATCTGTTCATCCATTCGTCCATTCATTTGTCCATTACACATGAAAAAATCTCTTGTGCCCACAGCATATGCACAAGAGTGATTTTTAGAAAGAGCTGGTAGATCATATACATCTCCTGCATCAGTAGTATGCCGATAGATATCAAAACAACCAAGTTTTTTTTTTTTTTTCTTCAAGACCCTGACGACACTCATCAACCCAGAAAATTAGATCAAAGTCAGGAGAGCTCAAGAGCTGTTTTGACCAATAAAGGTATAGCATTAAATCAAGTATTACCTTATGCCTGGCAGAATAGAATGAGTCTAATGAAGAACTTAAGTGAGATTTGATGAGGGCTACAATTTCACAGGGAACAAATACAGAAAAATACAGAATGGCACTTCTGACTAAACTTATTCATAATGCTAACTCTAACCTCAACTAGTCACTAAGCATTGAAACAATCAGCATTTACTGCAAAGAAAAGAAAATATTCTGTGCACAACTCACTATGTTTGTTTGTTGATAGGAGTGCAAAGGCAAGTGAATTTCTTGTCTTGGCTGTGAAGCCTGTTTGGCTGCAAGGGAAGATGCATTTTTGGGCTGGGCTGAAGACACCATTTGCCCTGGGCTTTAACATATTACCAGTTTAACATTTTGATGTGCACATGCCTGGAGGCGTGGCCAGAACGGCCCAACCATCACTAGGGACGCCTAGTCTTGTTCTTATTGATTGAATTGATTGATGGGACACACATTCTCAATGTCTAAAATGTCTAATTATTAGAATGCTTTGGGGTTTTTTTTATCTTTTAATATCTTTTGTTACTCTTTTTCATCTGTATTCTGTATTTGATTGTACCTGATTCATTCACAAAATGACTGATTTTCAACATGAGTTTAAACTGTTCCCTTGCACTAGCGAATACAGATAGTTTCTGATACAAAATATCAGAAACACCACATGGAAAAGGACTTTAACAGTGAAGTAACTAAAACTCAACTATAAAGGCAGCTGCAGTGATATTAAGTTGAATGCCAATAAGCAGCATGAGTCAGCTTTTAAAAGAGGCCTGCAATCATCACTCATGAGAATCACTTTCAAAGCAACATGAGAGAGTTACAAAGAGGTCAAAAAATCAGTGCCTGGTGTATCGGTCACAAGAACTGCAGAATTATTTAATGTGGAGAGGGGAGCAGTCTCAAAAAGCATGACAACATAATGCAAACAAACTGCATTGGCAAAGAGGATCAGCAAGTCGGACCTCACCAACAGGGACAGGCTTAACGTTACTAAACATCACGAAACCCCAGCCTCAAAAATGACCACAGAATTGAATCAACACCCCTGTGACATAGTCTCAACAAAAACTACATGTTGTGAGCTTCACAAAGCTGGTATATTATGGCAGGGCTGCCATTTTGAAACCAGTCTTATCCAAGGCCAACACACAAAGAGGCACAACCAGGTGTAAAGACCTGAAAACCTGGACCCCTGAGCAATGGAAACAAGTCATATTGTCTAATGAGTGGTCTTTCACACTTTTTCCTACATCCAGATGGGTTTATGTTTGGAGAAAGGCCAACCAACAAAGTCTGTTGCCAAGTGTTAAACATGTTGGTGGATCTGTAATGGTATGGGCAGCCATCTCAGGGAAGTCATTAGGTCTGATGATCTGCATCGTTGTATAATGACCAAGGATTATGAGGCCATTTTACAGGACCAGGTTCACCCATATGGTACAAATACCGTTCTCTCATTATATTCCCATATTACATAATGATGCACCTATACACACTGCTAAACAAATTCAAGAATGGTTTCATGAACACCAGGATGAAGTCAAATGCCTTCCATCGCTTCCCCAATCACCACATCTAAACATCACTGAAGCTTTACTGGAAGTTCTGGAGCATAGAGAAAAGTAGATTTCCAAGTCCTTCATCTCTCAAAGAACTGGAGGCTTTCCTTCTTGAAGAACGGTCCAATATCCTCTACACACAGTTCACAACTTGTATAACGGCATTCCAAGGAGGGATTGAAGCTTTTCTGAAGGCAAAGGGTGGCCCTGCTCCTTATTAGGTAATTGATATTCATATATTGTTAGGTGTTTGTTATTTTGTCCACTCCCTATATCACACATCTTTCCAAAAGTACCAACAGATTGAATGAAGATCAATAAATATTTTCATCTGAAGTAATCTCAAATTTGGAAATAAATACAAGGAATACATTTATGTACATGCCTAAATTACACACTTTTAAAATAATGTTGTCTCTGTTGACACATACTGACACTGAGATTTTCTTGAGATAAAATTAATCTATTGTTAGATGATCTTAAATTTCTGACCATCCCACACAAGACAAAAGTCGGTGTCAGCTGCAAGTTCCAAGAAGGCGCTGTTCAAACCGCCAACCTGGAATTACCACAGACGCCGGAAAAATTACTATTGCTATAACTGTATGTATTTACTACTTCAAGTATGCTAAATTATGGCTGTTGTCATATGGTACAAACACAACAGAGGAACAGGTTAGGTAGGTCTTGTTGCAACCAGAACTCTTGCTTTGAGCCAAGTCACCCCAATAAATTCGAATTTTCCCCGCTAGTGCTATTCCTTGTACCTGAATGCACGCACACCCCAGGCAGACACTTTTCACCCTCTGATAAGGAGAAAAACAGCACATTTTAACTGTCATATGGACAGTATAGCCTTCTCCTGTAATGTTGTACAGCATATCGCCATGGATACACTATAAAAACAGCTGTGAAGCGAATGACTATAGCCCTTACACAATGCACACACACACACACACACACACCTTGTACAAAGATCCCCTCATCTCACTAGGGGTTGAAGAGGGGAATTCCACTTCTTATAGCGCTGGCACATAATAGCCTATGATTTACAGTGCATGCATGATGGGGCAGACATACTGAACTATATGTACTATACTGTATGGATACCTCAACATCAGCATGTCTGTAGACTTCTTATGTCTAAAAACTATGGATAAAGTGTGATACAGCGAGCAGAACAAGCCCAAAAAGTTGTACAAAACTGTACATATCAAGGATGTTAAAAAGGTTGGACTCAAGTTGCTTTTGCTGTGTGAACATGCAGATCACATATCACACATCATTACATACATAAGAAAAATGGGATAAACACACAAACAATGTGGTCACTGAGCATTAGGCAAACGCTGAGAGCAGACTGGATTTGTTATTGTGCTCATTTGCCCTGCTAACCCATATCCACTGAAATCATGTTTTAATTCAACTGCTGCTAATTCAAATCCTTGTTTACACTCAAAGACATCCTCTGCAGGCCCGAGGACTCGGCTTTGTGTCGAGCAAAATTTAATTATCACTCAGAGCCACTGGCTGGTTTTAGGCCAGTATGTGAATAACAAATTTGAGGAGAAATCACATATTCCCCACAGAAACACACACACACACGCACGCATGCACACACAAACACACACACACAGGCTCTCTTTTCATGGATTTATCTGTGGAATGTGGAGCATTCCAACCCTCTCATCAGAGAAAAGGTATGGATGGATGGGGGATTTCATGTTTATGCAGCAGACTTGTGCCTGCATGAACAGTGTGTTTCATTTATGCATCAGCTGAGTCTGTAGCGGCAGATCGCTGTTCTGTCCACAAGTTCTTCCATATGCTCCAAAACAGTCTGACAATAGGCATGATTCAACAACATAGCCAGGGTAAATCACAGACAATCCCACCACTGCAATGCGTCTCTGCTCAGGGGACAACCTCTCCCCTCTCACACCCACCTGATGCTCCAGTTCTCAGAATGCACATTAATGAAAACAAAACCTCTATTACACTAGCGCTCCAGTTGGCTTGGGTTGAGCATATCTAATGCTCTGCTGAGTTTGTCAATTGAGAAAACGCAAAGTAAGTCAAGACTTCAAGAATCTTATCAGATTTAGAATGACAAAGGGCAAAGCCAAGCCCTATCTAAAGATCATGACACAGAGAGAAGACATTGAGGCAATGTACATGCGCAACAACTATGAGTAACTGTGTGTTGTCATACTTCTGATCCTTGGAGATCAGATGTCCACATCCATGCTGAGGTTTACCTCCACTGGCTGAAGAAGTTCCTCCCTGGGCAAACACTCCTACCAACAGGCACCGATGTGAGGAGTGGGGTCAAAATGTATTCACGTTTCCTGACAACAAGATGTTTAATTGATGTATAATTAAAGAATGCTGAACCAACTCCTTGGCCACTGCTGCCACAAGCTCTCACCTCCCTCTCACCTGCCATATCAGGCTTGATATCTGAACTCACAACAAACATCAGCTAATTGCACACAACAAGATTTTAGGGTAACAAAAGGGGCCTGAAATAGCCTTTATGACAAACCAAGGAAAAGTCATTCAGCAACAGCCAATCAGGGGACTCAAAGATTATAAAAACGGCAGGGATGCTCCCCAGGGGAACGGCAGCCGTCACAGTGTGTTTTCTCCCGCTGCCTTTACCCAAACAGAAAGCTGAGATGGATTCAGTCAAGCAAAATTCCTGTGTTTGTGTGTGTGTGTGTGTGTGTGTGTGTGTGTTGAGAGAGGCGGGAGTGACAGAGGAGGAAGTTTTCACTCATCCAGTGGGCAGATAGGCTATATCCCAATAGTCTAGAAAGGACACTTCCTTCTAAACACACATCCTGTACGAATAACTGTAAACATGCGGGTGACATCCACGTAATCCACACACTCTGCCAACTGATGAAAGTGACGAAGGACAGAGAAGAGGCAGATACATCTCAGAGGTCTTTTCCTATTTTAGATCAAAAAAGGTGGTGGAAACAAGAAGAGGAAGAAGAGGGGAATAGTACCATACAAGTAGTTTGCCCTATTTCCCTTCACCTCAAGTCAGTCTAGTAAAAATGTCCATAAAGTTTGGCCTCATAATCACTTTCATGTGTCTACCTGCCTGGCGGCTGGCAGCGGGTCTATGAAGAGCACTCAACTGCAAGTCTTTATAGCACTGTAAGCACCCAGATGAGACAGCAACACCAGCTGAAGCGTAGAAACAGCCCATACAAAATGTTTTCAATATCATATCTGCTCATTTAAAAAGGGGAGCTGGGTCATAACCTGCCCTCTTAATGTTTTCACTTCTCACTTTAAGCCAGAGCCTGCTAAGAGGGCTAGTGTATTTGTTTTTAGTTACAATGTGGAAAACATGCTGTACTGTGTAGGGGGCAACTACACCCCTCCCAGGGAAAACACATGGGGCGGAAACACATTTTGTATTTCTAGCTATTTCAACACTGAAGCAGATCTCCAGAGACGTCCATGAAGAGGAATTCACTGCTGGTGGTTTTCAATATCAAACCATTATTACCATGACTACCTAATCTCAAAATATCTCATCTCCACGTCCATCTATTTACCTTGACTCAGGATCAGTGAGATTCACTTTCTGGAATAACAATCAGTCTTTGGATCAACACTTGGTTTTCTACCTCCCCGAGCGGCTGGACCACAGTCACTTTATTTACATTTGGCCAAAGTGCAGAACCAGTGTGTCTCAGATGTTTTACAACAAGAGGGAGAAAACTGGAGAAGACCCAAAGGAAGTCTCCATTGTACATCATCATGGGTGTTCTTACATACTGTACTCCTGAACAACCATGGGCAGAGAGAAAGAGAGAGAGAGAGAGAGAGAGAGAGAGAGAGAGAGAGAGAGAGAGATAGATAGATAGATGGGAAGAGAGAGAGAGAGAGAGAGAGAGAGAGAGAGAGAGATAGATGGGGAGAGAGAGAGAGAGAGATGAAGGAACAGTGAGAGTCAAGAGAGCTGCAGTCAAGAGATGTGGGAGGGAGGCAGGAAAACAGTGTGGGGGGTCACTTTGCAAACGATTCAAACCGCTAATACAGTAATAGATATCATAACAGCAAGCATGCAAACATAACTGTACCTTCAGACTGGCATGCAAACTGCATGGCGGGACTCAATCCACTCAGCACCACCTCACCACTCACCACCACCAGTGTCCCAAGATATGAAGAGTAAACTTACATTTGGAGTTGTTTGTGTCCATTCCGCTGGTGATGCTGTCCAAGGGAGAGTTGCCTTGGGCTCAACCAGAGACAGACGTGATTTCGTTTGAGCGCGGGCCCATGAGTGAGTGAGTGAGTGAGTGAGGGAGTGAGGGAGTGAGAGCGAGTGGACGAGCTGCTGCTGACAGCTACAGGCGATACATTAGAGATCCGCAGGTCGGGGACTTGCGGCAGGCGTTTCCTCTGCTGGGTCCTAAAGTCTGCAGGAGCTCCCTTTACATGCCCTCCTTAAACGTTTACAGAGCTAGACAAGCAAAATGTTTCCTAAAGTTAACACAATATATTCTGAGTGTCTCATCTACAAATGAAAAAAAAAAAAAACAAGACAGAGGAGACCAAATTAGATTTTCAGTTTAATTTTTAGTGACAAAATCAAAATAACAATATTCAAAGGAAGTGAAATCTGCAACAACCCTGGATTATTGTCAATGTGTTATACCTTGCAGAGCGTTTCACTGTGAGTGAATAAAATCTCTGTAGCTACAAAATTATTGGATACTCGTTCAAACAAGGAATAGATGTAGATGTATATATGGCTACTGTCTGAAGTACTCTGAATAAACCTTTCTAAAAACCTGCTCTGAAACATCATGTCATAATCCTATTGCAATGACACGTGGAGTTGGAAAATGTGGAATGGGAGGACTGCACTGGTGGTGTTTCCCTTTTCTATTAAATCTACTCGATTGCACATTCTTTGAGGTTACCATACAGCTGCACAGTAAACTGCATCTTTAGGTGACCCAGAACATTAGATGGAAGTGATTTTCTAATCTGTATACATTTGCATTCTCACTTTGGTTTTCATTTTCACACAAATCAATGCAGGTCACACATACAATTGAAAATGTTTATCCACCTCAAATTGCTTGTCTCTTTCTATATTAATCAATGTAAACCAGAGGATACACAGTATTGTGTGTGTGAGAGAGAGAACAAAAACAGGGTAAACAGGTAAACAATATGCATCCATGTGTCCTTATAAACCAAAGCAAAGTGATGCTGCATCCTCACTCACTCATTCATCTGTCCATCCACGCTGATAAAGTGTCATAAATGATATATCTACATTCTACTCATTCAGATTGCTGGTGCTGCACACTCATAACTAAGAGAGCATAACAATGGTATTATAAGGCAAAGCCAAAATTCTCCTCATCATGTATTGGTACTGCTGCTCTGCTCGCACTCGTCTTCCCATGCGACCTTATAGGAGAGCAGCCATGCCTTCTTCCGTCCTCCATCCCTAAGAAAAGCACATACAACACTACTGTACATGGCAACCAAGCTTACAATCCCTATTGCTTACACACCACTCCAGCCTGTGCTAGTCTAGTCAGTGACTACTTCAATGGACTGAACTGGAGGACGGAGGAGTAAAAGACACAGCCATAGTCACACCGGCAACCGTGTAACAGTGTATCCGTCCATCTGTGCATAACGTCTCTCTGGCCTTCCCTCTGTGTGTGTGTGTGTGTGTGTGTGTGTGTGTCCATCCCAGAAGTCCACACTGGGTTGAGCAGAATTTGGTTCTCAGTATGAGGAGATCTAGAACAGGTTCTCAGCCATGGCAGTGAAACGGAGTAGAATTCTTCCTATTTCTCTCTTTCTTTCTTTTTTCTCTCTCTCTCTCCTTTTTCCCACAGTCAGTCAGTTGAGTCTCTCGCTCTAGTTTATGGCAGTCTTCGCCGATCCTTCCATACGTTATTAAAAGAGTCGGGCCTGTTTCTTTAGCTCGTTCCTCTTCCACAGAGCCAGCCGGTCAAAATCCTCCACGGTCATGCCAAACACCTGGACGAACTCCTCTGGGGACAGGTGACGCTGGGAGACGCACAGGGACAAAGAGATGACACAGTATTAACACCTCATACCTGTCGACTCAACAAAGCCTGATTCAGATTTCTCACATTTCTCTGCTAGCCTTCCTTCTCAACAAGTCCAGGGACCCTAAACCTTTAGGACCAGACAAAGCAAACTGGACAACAGAGCATTGGATAACAGTGACATCCTGTGGCTATTTGGGCCAACTGGACCCCAGAATCCCCAGTTTTCAATGTTGTGTCTTAGTTAACCAGTGGGTGTCATTCCATACACAAGGCCTGATAAGTGCCGCAAAAACATTATGGATGATTTCTGGAAGGAGGTAAAGGCTACAAGTGATTCTTAAAATGTGATTTAAAAAAAAAAAAGCACTCTTAACGCCACGCATATCTTCCTCCCAGTACAACTCAGTAACTTACCTCCAGTCTGGCTCTGTCTACGTCTTTGGGCAGCCTGTTCCGCCCCCTGGTGGTGACAATGAGCGCTTCATAGGGGTAAATCTGCAGGGGTAGAAGAGGCAGCCATGCTTTTATCACATTTCAGAAAATTGCTCAGTTACAATAACGCTGAGATGATTCAGCATATTTCACATAGAATAAGTTATTTAACAGCTGGGTCATTTTTTTTTTTTTTAAAACCTTACCGTGTATTCTGTAGGGAGAAAAGAGAAAGAGAATGATATCAGTATAACAGGGAAAGCCTTGACTTCATTGCTTCAGTCTAATGTGGAGCAGGTATTTTAAAGTCATATTTACCTCTGTTTCCCCAGTTGACCTCGCTGCCACTGTCATATTGATACTGGTAGCAATCTGCACTCTGAGGCTGCAGGTACAGAGAGGCACAGAGAGATAAACAAGGATAGGCAGTGACATTTATTAGCCTGGAATATGTCAACATACGTAAGCTTTGGGCCAAACATCAGTTGTGACAATATTGGAATCCACTGCCTCAAAGGTTATTGTTAATTTCATGAAACTGAATATAATATGTCATGTTATGTCTCGCTCAAGGTGGTCTCACCCTCTGGATTCCGTTGCGTCCGTATCCTGGCAGGGAGGCTGACTTACAGACGTAGTCTAGAAAAGAGAAAACAGCGGCATCTTGCTATAGAATATCACATTTAATTTGTGTGCCTTCACCACCCAATAATAACATCACTAATCACTACGGTAGATGAAAAACAGATTTAATTGTCACACACCGAATCATATGCACCGATTTTGATTAAGGAAGCTTACTAAGGACATTGTATTGCCTCTCATGCCAATCAGCGTGTGTTAAAAAATTAACAAAAACAATGCCTTAGTCAGATCAATGTCAATGCGTTTTTTTTTTTATAACGTCTTCCATGTGGTTTGGCACATGGAAATCAGATATTGTTAATGGCCAGAAGATGGAGCTCACTACTAACCAACAGAATACCTGAATCTTGCTCCGGAGGTAGCGAGCACAGAATATTTGAGTTTTGTGGCTGTTGGGTGCTTGAGTCGAGCACAAAAACATTATTTATCAACCAACCCTAGTCTTCAATCACAAACCAAGATCTAAAGACATCTACCTGTTCAAATCTACTAGAAACGTCCTGATCAGTTATCCTTAGGTGGCCTGTATGCCTGCCTCATCCCCCAAAGCATTTGAGTAATAATGATAAACTCACCACTATCAGTGCTGTACTGAGATCGAGGAGCTGTGAAATAAAGAGATCACAGAGACACAAGACACATTTAGCCAACATCTTCCTTACTGTACAACCTTTAATGTTTCAGAGTTTTTATACTCTCCTGCTGTGTGCTCTTTGATTCAAATTCCTCTGAACACATTGAGAGAAAAAGCCGTGAGGCCTCTGAGAAAATTTGACAGGCATCTGTCTAGTCAGAGGAAAGCTTGACAAACAAACAGAAAAGGAGCAAGCTGGGTACCCATCAGGCTCTGGGAGGAGAGCAAAACATCAAAGGAGCAATAAGGCAGGGTAAGGCTAGATGAGAGTAGTACAAGGAAGAAGGGGAGGAATGAAAAACACAAACAGCACAAATGGGCACATGCACATGCACACACACACACACACACACACACGCACACACACACACACACACACACACACACACACACACACACACACACACATTACACCATCGCTCCACCAACTAATCGTACAAAACAGCCTGTATGGATACAAGCCCTCGTTGCCTTTCAACTGTAGCCAACAGAGTCCCATTCAGTAGTCTCCCCTCCCTTCTGAAAACAGCTTTAATGAGAGATCTTACAACTCATAAATAAACCAGGATATGGATATGGGACACCAGCTGTGAGAGAGAGCGATAGATAGATAGATGGATGGATAGAGTGAGAGAGAGAGAGAGAGAGAGAGAGAGAGAGAAAGAGGGAGATTTAGCACGGAGTACAGAGAGTGAATATATGGAGTGATATCAGGGGACGGAGGAGGAGTAAAAACTGGATGGTTCACACGCACCTGAGGTGGAGAGGGAGATGGCGAAAGAGAGCAGGGGAGTGAAAAGAGGCAGGTGAGAGGGAACAGTAGGAGAGAGATGAGGACAAGCTGGTGTCTAGGTGTCGGAGGCTGAAAAAACAATCCCAGTAAGCTGCATGGGGCAGTGAAGCTATGCCTAACAAACAGCAACAACTCTGGGGTAAACTCCGCCACGTTACGGACGGACCCTCCGTTCCCGCTTTGTCCCATCTGGCACTGCATGCACACCTGGTGGAACACTTCAGCTGTTTCCAGTAGCTTGAAAAGTTCAGCGTCCGTGTGATCAGATATCCCCCACAACAATGACAGACCACAGCTGCTGCCACCGCCGCTGCTGGCCTACCACAGGCTCAGCAGCAGCTGGTCTGCCCCCTCCACATCTCTCCATCTCAATAACCCTCGCATGCCTGCAGCGGCCATGACCCCCACCTGACCCTCCTGCATCCACAACCTCACTGCTCCCTCCCCTAACCTCTGACTGACAGCAGATATTGAGGCTCATAAAAAAAAGCCTTGTGGCAGCACATACAATCATGCACACACACATGCGATCACGCTGGGAGGGACACAGACACACGGCTGGACATTTGCTGGAATGGCAGGAACACAGTCAGTGGTGCAGACATTCATGAACATACAGAGAAAGAAAGAAAGAAAGAAAGAAAGAAAGAAAGAAAGAAAGAAAGAAAGAAAGAAAGAAAGAGAGAGAGAGAGACAAAGGGAGTGATGGGTAGGGGGCAGGGTGGATCCTTACATCCGTTGACAGTGTTGTTGTAAGCCGTGGTGCCATAGCCCGTAGTGTTGAGTGTTTCCTTGCTCCCGCTACGAGAATTCCTCGCACTGCCCCAGGGGTCGTTGTCATAGGAACCAGATCTGGCTTTCATCTCCTCCTTTAGGATCATCCTCCCGATGCCACTCCCAATCTGAGAGAGAGGCATGGAGAGTAAGGAAAAGAGAGATAGGGTGAAAGAAAAAAACAGAAAGAGACATTAGGGAAACAAGCTAATTTAGTGTACAAGCAAACATGGGGAGAGACGCAAATAAAGAAAAGCAGGATACTGTACACTCCATACCATAAGAAGTGCATTATTTATGGGTCCGTCTGAGAAGGGGATTGGTAATTGATGTTGAAGAAAGGGAGATGGAGAATAATGAGGCTCTTACTCTTTGAAGACTGTGACTCCAACTCTCTTCATCTCCTCCTGTCGAGAACCGCCTTCTCGGGGCCCGATAGGCTGAGAGGGAAGGGAGATAAAAAGAGATTCCCATGTATGAAAATACAGCTCTAAGGATGACAGAAAGTAGAATCTGACCATATAAATATGACAACAAACTGCAGGAGCAACAAAATATTCATTTATACCTTCATGTTTGGCCCAATGAAAAATACAACAATGCAGCTTACTATACAGCTTGCCACTCTAAAATCAGTGAAACACCACTTACAATACCAGGCAAAAGTTTGGACACACTACATTTTTCTTTATTTTTTACTATTTTCTACATTTTAGAATAATAGTAAAGCTATGAAGCTATGAAATAACACAAATGGAATTATGCAGTGACCAAAAAAAGTGTTAAATCAAAACTATCTTATATTTTAGATTCTTTAAAGTAGCCGCCCTTTGCCTTGATGGAAAGGCAAAGGCTGTGGAAAGAAATTCATACATAGGCATCAACTTCACTATTTATATTTGTCTAAGAAACAAATTTAAAGCATTTAAGCATAAGCCTTTAGATCAAAATGGCTTTAAGACTTGCTTTAAAACATAGTACAGTCAATCAGGTGTGTCCAAACGTTTGACTGGTAGTGTAGTTTTGCGTATTTCAGGAAAGCGACGCACTCCTACCCTTGGGGGAGCTGCTGTATGGGTAGTAGTCCGACTCGGACTGGGCGTACGGTTCAGGAGAGTAGGTGGAGAGTCTGGAGGATCTGAGGATGTCCTCACTGGTCCTGCTTTTAGTGGCTGAGTCCACGTGATTGTCTGGGGAGAGATTAAATATGGGTTAAGAGGGAATGCGGAGAATCCATTCTTCATTCCAACAGAACCGCTCTTAACCATTATTCTGTTTATGCAGTGTGCTGTAGCGTGCTGAGGAGAAAAAGGGGGTTAATGAACAGCACAAAGATGCACTATACGGCGAGAGAGTACATCCACGCTACATATCCACAGTCATTTCCTCACCAATCCCGTCAGAGAGGATCAATAATTAAGCGCAGCATTAAAATAGCTAGCATTAAAGCAAGTTCAGTTACTGCTCAGTTTTGACAGGCCCGAGCCACACAGTAGTTTTATGAGCGGTATAAGGAGGATGGTATTGATGCCACTCTGCGCTAAAGCAGTCAATGGGAGTCAATGGGGGTGACATGCAGTGTAATGTCAGATAGATCGCTCTTCACTCTGTTAGCCATTAGCCATGCCAAACCCAATCCAGGATCCATTGAATTCCTATAAACATGATGCATGACACCGATGGCAGACGTTCTCATCACTAGAACACACTACGGCTTGACTACAGAACGAGCCGCTACACACACACGCACACACACACATTTTGAGACAAAGTCTAACAGCAAAATCGAGACTTCTATCAGAGGAAGAGTTGCCGTTAGAGTGGTTGTTGTACGTGGGACGACAAACACGGGAAGACGGATACATACATACAGACAGACAGACAGACAGACAGACAGACAGACAGGCACATACAGTATCCAGACAGACAGAGAGTGAGACAGCGAGAGGAGGGAGATACTTACAGCGTGGTAAGTTCACCGGGGTAAGGTGGAGCAGAAGGTGGAGGGAATTGAATAAAAGTGATTGGATGCGATAAAAAAAAAAGAGGTAAAAAGAAAAGGGAAATATTATTGGAGTGTCCCCAAGAGAAATGTGACAATGTGAGAGCTTTGCTACCCATACAGAGCACAAGGACACACTTTGTAAACAGAAAAGCCAAAATAACAGGGACTATTTTTTTTCTCCATATTTTGATACAGCCTCTTTTCTATACAGGTAGCAAAATTGTTAACTGAATAGCACATTACAGGCCTTTGGTATGCAGATCAACACAACATAATATGAGTCTTTTGTAGGGTCATATTCGTATCAATCATCTTTAGCGCTGAGACACGAGAGATTAATGGTCAATAGCTGTTTAGGAGGATATGAAGTACCAGAAGGATCAATATGACTGATGTGGACGTGTGCGCTGAATGTCAATATCCTAACGATGCTAATGTTGAAAGCCTTGTGAACTCGCCATATGGAGGCTGAATTGTGTGTGGTCAGTCACTTTCTCATTCTCAAACACATCATATGCAAAACTGTGCGTGTGCACGCGTGTATGCACATACACACACACACAGTCTTACTGCACTTTGTTCTCAACTTATCTGCTATCCTCATCTGACTAAATCAAATTGTGAATGTAATGTAAAGTATGTACGAGGCAAATAAATGCAGTTCTGATCCCAAAGGCCGGTGATGTACAGTACTACTTATATTCAAGTACCATAGAAGGGTCATAGTGTCTACAACACAGGTTCACATACTGTTCACTAACTCACACACAAATACCAACACACACCGAGGAACATGCAGGACGATGGGTAAGATACTACTAATGCCTTGTGACTCTCAGCTGAAAAGCCTCCTCAGACTTAACTGAATGTGATGTGACTCGGAGGATAGAGAATCTTTTTGTTGTTGAAGTTCATACGGAAGCACGCTAGCCAGATTTGTCAAGCACGTTAAAGTTTAATGATTTTTTTAAAAAGGCAAAAAATAGAACCGTGTGATAACCACGCTGTTTTGCAAATTGGTAGAATAAGAGCATAGAAATCCATGCAGTTAGGAAATCACACTTCCCTCTCACATATTGTTTTCTAAATCCACTGAACACAACAGCTGTCTCCAGACTCTACTTACTCCTTTTAAAACTATCACCATATCTCCTCACTGGCTATAAAGTGGCTTTAACAGAGATAAACGGAAACTTGATTGGTTGAAGAGGCAGTCTCCCTAACAAATACACATTCTAGTAATAACAGAGTTTTCTGTCTGTTAGTTTGCTCCTTGGTTCCTTGGTTTCTATTCTAGGGCAGCGACTTGTGTCCTCAGAGTCCCATGTACTCTACACTCGTCACGCCTGAGCAACTTTCAGTGCATTCTTAGCCGATTCCATCCCTATTTGCCGACAAGAACCTGTCATGCTAGAGGAACTGCACGCATAGGCGCGCTTGTGCATGTACAAATGCACACACACACACACACGGCACGCATACTAAACATACTCATTGCTCCTTTGCATTTAGGGAACAACTTGTCCTTAGACGCTATACAAATCTAACTCCACTCCCTCTGACCACTTTCTAGTACAGCATCGATTCTTCACATTTATCTGGTTTTGTTTGTGACGGCTTCAGTTTGGATGATAACTGGAACATCAATACTAGTCGATCGCACCGCGGCGGCCATTGCGAAGACATCAATAGGTCACTGAAAACATCTAGCAAGTATCCAGACACAGCATGACTAAACCGACAGGAGGACAGGCAGGCTAAGGCGGGGTCTAACTGCACTGTACCCGTTCTCTTATAGATGGGAGGCTTCCTGTAGATGTTGGGGTCCCCTGTGGCTGAGGAGAGAGAGAGGAGATGGAGAGGTGAAACGTGGAGGAGTAAAGGAGGACAGACGAGAGGATCTGAGTCTCTGTTGGGGATGACGGGAAGGGAGAGGGAGGAGGGAGGAGGGGCAGTCGTAAGGGAAGGTAAAAGAAGGTAAAGATGTAGTATGAGGGGAAGAATGCCAGAGCAATTACGTGTGGTTTAAAAATATGGCTTAGACACATTTCCACACCCCCATCACCCCAGAGTAACTTAAGATGATCTTTCTGTGTGATTTGCGTTAGTGAAATATGGTTGATGGAGCTAACCTATGAGATTTTTAGTGGGATGAGGGAAGATGAGCAGTCCTACCTGGTACATGAAAATGTTTAGGGGGCTGGTATGTGGTGGGGGTGCTTGCCCGCCCCTCTTGGCCGTAAAAAGGTGAGCTCCTGCCACTCTCAGAGCCTGCAGCCAGCCCCAGCCAATCACAGCAAAAGAAACATGAGCATGAAGGAAGGCCTTGTCACAATACCCCACTCACGCAGATGAAAACCCAACAGCAACTGACATACTTTCCTTAAAAGTAGGAAGTGACATTAAAGGACTTTTCCACTTGTGTAATGACAAAAGCTATGGACTTGACAACAGCATGGCAACAGCAGGCTTTAGAATAGTTATTACAATGTCAATACACATGTGTAAGAGTTAAGTGAAATGGCAGCCAAAGGGCAACAGCAGCATATGGTGGCCAAACAACTGGAGTGGAGTGGAATTCCACTGGTAAACAGTGCAGAACATACATATGAATCTGTAAATCCTGTATCACCACTGATATTACAGTATATGAAAGCATATTTGTTGTAAACATATCAGTGGTCATTAAGGAAAATGGATATGAAAAGCAACTTGATTGTAATGACTTTAACCTCTTCCACCCTGCCGCACCATCATTACAAATGCATGTTAAGCGGCAAAGCTTTGTTCAAACCCACAGAACTTTATTATGAATCTAGATCCCAAGGTTTCCAAAGATATGTCAAGCTGAATTACAGGGAAATGTGTATATAATGATGCACAAGATTTTTTCCATTTCATGTAATGGCACTGCCATAAAAAAATGGCATCTTGGGTTTGAATATTTCACTCAATATAAGCGAGCTGTAGCTTCACTGAAGCGTTGGAATGAGCAGATACAGAATGTGACATTGCTGTACAGTATGGAAAAAGTGTTTTTCCTAACTTTGAAGCTACTTAAGGGGAAATTTAAGGGGAAAGTCAGGGTGCAAGGGGTTAATGATTTCACTTGAATCACATCATTCCAAAATAATCAAAAAGTAATTGTACAAGCACTTCATTTAACTTTGTTAAAAGTGCAGTTCATATACAATATAGTGTGAGTGACTGATTGATTGACTAATACATTTTTCAATGGACTGATCAGAAGCTATGAGGTTGTAGGTAGATCACCAGGAATGGGCTCTGTCTCACTCACCAGGGTAGCCGAAGTGCTGCGGAGAGCGAGGCATGATGGGAGACATGCCCTGACGACTGTACGTTGGGGAGTCAATATAACCTGGACTGGAGCACCGCCTCTGCTTCATATCCAGGCTGTCATAGTCCTGGAGAGACAAAGGGAGAAGGTGGGGGTGAAAGAAGAGCAGGGGAGAGTGGGGAGACAAATAACGACGGGCCAAAACGCCAACAATGAGCTTGTCTAAACTTGTCCTAAACCCACTGCGCCTTACGCTGGAAGGAAGAACGCTTACCTGAGAATAGGGAGAGAGAGTCCCAAGTGACTAGAAAATCAGTGGAGAGAGAAGAATTATTATTTGAGGCACAGAGGTGTAACTAAAAGCAGTATCTCGTAATCTGTATTGAAATTCACAAATTTGCATGAAAAGACAACAACAAAGACCAGACCTGAGCAAAACAGTATTTACAAATACTATTTATAGTTTGTTTTAGCCTACTTAGGTGCCTGATGGGGTGGGGTTTGCTGTATGGGACAAAATAATGAGCAGCAGAAAGTTCAAACACACAAAATGATTCAATTGAATCTATTTATCTGTGATTCAAACGTTGCCTGATACTATCTGAATTGTCTGGATGCAGTAAACTCCACCCATCTGGTACTTCAAACAGTTAAAAACAAACGGTACAAATCATTTGCAAATACTATATGACTGAGGTCTAATAAAGACACACAATTCTTAATGGATAAGCACATATGGCAAGCATTTTTCTTTCACGTGGCTCTCCATCTGCAAATTAAACAACAGTTTTCTCCTGTAAAGAGACCAATGGCCTGCTAAGGTTGGACTGGAGTGTGTGGCAGTAGTACCTCCCCATAGCTGTAAGTGTCTAGCCTGTCATCAGAGGTGTATCTGTGGTAGGGCTGGTATGAGGAGGATATGAGGTCAGGCTGTTGGACCTCGTATATGGCCTTGACCTTTGGCAGGGCAGCTAGGTCCTTATAATCTAGGATCTCATTCTCCACTCTGGCCTGGAGAGAGGACACACACACACACCCACCAAAGACAGAGACAACAGCACCAAGACCCAACATCAACTACACGGACGATGCACAGTGACAAAGTAGACTGGAAACCCCACCAATGACAGTAAGTGGATCATGCGGCGGTGAGAGGTGTGAGGGACTGTGTGAAGAGCTGATGAAGCACACCCACAAGCCCACACATGCACATACATGTGTGCGCACATCCACAGTACACGTGTAGACTGCAGAACCTGACAACAGCGCAAGTTGTTGACCTTCAGCAGCTGCGTGTGTGCGAGAAAGAGAGAGAAAGGCGGAGAGCAGAGAAAGCAGAGAGAGAGAGAGAGAGAGAGAGGGAGAGCAGACAGTATGGACAACAAGCGTGCTTACACTGCATTTTCCCCTCATCCATCACCTTAAACAGAAAGGTCATTGATTATGAGACGAGAGCAGAGCAGTGCGGGGCAGGGCTGAGCAGAGAGCCACGACTCCTGCTTGCTTGCATGCAGACAGCCCTTGACATGCTAATGCCGACAGCAGCAACACTCAGCAGCTCTGCCAAGCAGCGCGGTTGGACGGCGTTCCATTTCTGGCCAAAGCCCAGTTTTGAAATGGAACTGGCCCAATTCTGCAGTGCACATAGTGACAACATCACATAAACCTGGGATTTTCCCCCACTAGCCTCCATCTCTCTCTTTTGATTTTGTGCCTGTCCTATATGCCTGCTGATAAAGCAGGTCATCATGCATATAACACAAATATTGTGTTAATTTTGATTTCTTGCTGAGGAAACGTGGGGAGAAAGAAAGGACAAAATCACTAGGGATGTAGTAAGTATTTTCTATTGGTGGTTGTTTGTCTTGCATTTATAATTCTCCCAACTCTTTTTTTATCTCCCACTACATCACTAATGACCACAGAGGTTTGGGACACAGTAATACACAGACAGTGAACAGGCCAAGGGAGTGAGCAACCTCTCAGGTCGGTGGTTAACCATTCACACCTACGGATAGTGCTTGTGTCTATGGTGTGACAATTGTGCTCATTGGCAGTGGCAACAGCCAGGTGACTAAAAAGCTACGAAGAGATAGGTTACTTACACATATAACCCTGCTGGGAGAGCCAATGGAGGAGCCCGGTGGAGAGATGGAGGTCTCTGACAGGCGTCTGTGCTGTGACATGCCAAAAAAAGAGAGAGAGAGGGGGAGAAGGCACAAAGAGAGGAAATCGAGTCGCTCTTCATGGCGCATTTTTCCATTTCATTTCAACATTTTTATTTCATATTCTCTCTTACCCTGAGTCTCCTCTCTGCTCTGGCTGCCTGCTTACATAATGGGTGCCACACCTCACATCCTGAGAGAGAGAGAGGGAGAGAGAGAGAGAGGGAGAGAGAGAGAGAGAGAGAGAGAGAGAGAGAGAGAGAGAGAGAGAGAGAGAGAGAGAGTTTTTTTTTATTGCTTAGGCAATATTGTTCTCAACTGTAATGCCAATAAAGCATGTTGAATGAAAGAGAGAGAAAAGACAGAGAATGGTGTTGGGTGTTCCCACATGCCATGCATTGCCTACATGGGCGAGTGTAGTGTGTGTCTGCATGTCTGTGTGTGTGTGTGGATGCATTGGCATCAAGTTTCACCTGTCAGGTACATTTCCTCTCCCTCTTTGAACATCATGTTGCAGCGGGCGCAGCGTGCACAGGTCGGGTGGTAGTGTTTCCCTCCAGCCTGGTGAGAGAGGAGGAGAGGAGAGGAGAGGAGAGGAGAGGAGAGGAGAGGAGAGGAGAGGAGAGGAGAGGAGAGGAGAGGAGAACATAAATTATCATCGTAAACAGTTTAACCGAGCAAGGGCTAATCTACAAATGGTGATACCACCTTGAGCAGGTCACTGTATCCATATGTTAACTATATCACCTGGCCTCCAGTGGCTCTCATATGTAAAATGGCAGCATGGCCTGTAGCCACTGCAGCGCCTTCATGTTAACCATCACATAAACTCCTCCATAACGTAATTAGAGCAACGATCCCTGTAGGTCACTTGCATGAAGAAATGTGTGTGTTGGTATGTGTGTGTGTGTGTGAGAGACAGAGGGAAACTGAAGTGACTGAGCAAGTGAAGGACACAAGAGGAGTGGGATACATGTCCTTGGACATTCGGCGTGCACCCCGGGGGAAACACGTCCAAGCCCACATGAAATGCACACGGCACAGGTGAAACGCGCGCATGAAATGATGCAGTGTGATGTCGCCGCGCCGTGATCGCCCATTAATCCAGTCCGGGCCCTGATGCTTCTCAAATGTCTCTGCATGTAGGACTAGCTGATGGCTGAGGCGTGGCTGAGGATCAGCGTCCCGTCACCCCCTGCCTCCCTGACACACCATTAGAGAATTCTATTTATAGAAGCTCTGCTGACATGTGACCTGTGTCAAGGAGACCTGTGTGAAGCTCGATCTCTTTCATCTCAACACAGCCGCCGTGTGTGTGTGTGTGTGTGTGTGTGTGTGTGTGTGTGTAAGGGGGGGTCATTATGTTATTTAATGCCAAGTTGTATGCACAATACTCCCTTCCTCCATCAATGCTGCATTGGCAAAAGTCTTTTCCTGCTTTTCTTCTCATAAAGCTGATACTTTCATGCGATCTGCTGGAAGCGGGGGGCCTCTTTAACGGATTCCTTTCCGAGCAACGCGGCGCCAACAGATTGCAGTCTCTCCAAGAACTGCCAATGCATGTTTCTAAACTGTATCTAAACTGCATTTTTAACCCGTCCCTCGCCTCCCTCTGTGTCTTGGGTTACTCTGAAAGGGAAGCCGGGAGCGGACGCTGGAAGACAGCGTTTCCGTCTCATGCTTTCCGAGCAGCGGGCTGTTTACCGTCTGCGGTCGGATGACTTCAGCAACTGCCGTTACCGTTTCTAATGAGGCCCCCACTCTCTCCGGTGGCATTAATAGGCTGCTATATTTACTGAGACAGGAAGTAGGGGAGGAAGGAAGAAAGAAGTGAAAGAAAAGAAAGCGAAGTATCACTCTCCATCCTCTCTATCTCTCTCTCTTTATCTCTTTTTGTCTCCGTGCCTTAACTTCTCATTAAAGTAAGAACCTTTAACTCTGTGGAAATTGGACTGAACAGACTAGAGTGGAGCTCTGTGCTACAGGGGAGCAGTGGAACAAGCCTAATGATCAACACACACACACAAACAGAGATTAGATTTCAATGTGATTTAGATGTAGAACGGTAGAGAAATCATTACTGCAAAGAAGTCCAGTAACTTCACTGACATTACAGTGAGATACGATGGGAACAGAAAAAAGGTTTTACTGACATCCTTGAAATTGCTTATAGAGAGAATTTATATGGTTTTCTTAAATGGATGGATGTGGGGGGAGTTCGGGTTCAGGACCTGACCTCATGTGGGTCAAATCACTTGCGTGCTGTGTCTAAAAAATTATGATATCATAATCCGAAAGGAGGAAAGAATGAATTCATGCACGCACACACACACACACACAGTCACACACACACACGGAGAAAGAGAGAGCTGCAGATAAAGGCTGACATGTCCCCATGTCTATAAATAGCCCAGAGAGCCTGACAGTCAGGAACAAAGCACTTTACACCAGCTATTCTGACGAGCAAAGGAGCACAGGGACAACAAGGCCCCGATGTGTGTGTGTGCGTGTGTGTGTGTGTGTGTGTGTGTGTGTGTGTTGGTGTGTTTGACAAAGTTCTACGGCGTCCTCTTCCTTTCCCTTGGTCCCAAAAGACAAGCGACACCCTCCGGAGACTCTTCCAAAACATTTAATTAGCATTCGCGCTTTGTTACTTTCATTATTTTCGACCCTCCTCGCTCATTCATCCGCTCTTTCATTCTTCTTCTTACACTGTGTTCTCCCTCCGTCCCCCTCAACTCCTTCCCCTCCCCTCCGCTCCCAAGGGTTGACACCTTCTTCCATCTCTTTTTTTTTAAGATGCTCCAGTATGAGAGAGTGCAAAACTTCAAACATGCGTTATCTCTCTCTCTCGACAGATCTTGCCGTCTCTGTCTCTCCCTCCATCCTTCACTGTTTAGCCTCTGATCTTTTTATATCTACGCTCCCACTCTCTTTTACGAGTTGTGACAATTCAATCTAGGTGTATTTTTTTTCTATCAGCGCAGGTAGTCCTGTGTTCTGCTCAACTGTGGTACTGGTGGAAACAGCGAATTGCTACTTCTCAGAACAGTCTCCATTATAATGATGGATGTGGGCTGCTTTTCAACCGGACCAACGCAGTACAGTTAAGCTTGTTTTGGTTTGGTTAAGCAGGATGAAACACAGTTTTATCAACCCCCCAATGTTACTCGCTCCTCTCTCCCTTGAGCACAGCGGGGCTTAAACAGTGAGAGTTGATCGAGCTGAGGATAATGTGCAACCGCTCAAATGTGATAGCGCTGATTACGCTCAGTTACCACTGTCAACTCCCATTTGACCATTTCTGCATTACTGCATAATCCTGTGTCGCTAAATCTCTATTACCACAATCGCATGATGTTGCTGAGATCCGGCCCCATTCTCACCTCCAGAACCCTTCCACTGATGTATCTGCTGCAGGTCTCACATTTCACCCCGTACTGGGCGTGGTAATCTGCCTCACAGTATGGCACTCCATCCCTGCAACACAGCAAATATAAAAGCAAGGCAGGTATACTTTCAGAGAGTGTATCGAATGCGCAAGATATCTGGAGAAATTGGATATGGATGTGGTTTCAGTTTCATTTTAAAAGAGGCATGAAGCTTACCGTATAAACAATCTCTGATCAAGTGTACAGTAGTGTACAGTGTATCGTACTAAAATGTTTTCAAAACAACAGTGGGAAAGTGTTCAAAATGTGCAATATGTTCTTTCTGAGCGAGACATAAAATGAGAATGAAAAGCGTGTGTGTGTGTGTGTGTGTGTGTGTGTGTAAGCATGTGCTTTTGTGCGTGTGTGTGTTTCTTTGTATAGCCTACTCACTTGCTGATGTACTCTCCGGTGAGGACCATGTTGCAGGTCTGACATCTGAAGCAGCTGACATGCCACTGTTTCTCCAAGGCCAGCAGAGACTGACCCTGCTTGATCTCATCTCCGCATCCCGCACAGTCTGGAGAGGACAGAGGGCAAGACCGAAACAGGAAGAGGGGGGAGAGAGAGAGATAGGGAGGGAAATAATAGGAATAATAGGAAAATAGGAAATAGGTATGGGTGTGGAGGAGAGAAGGGCGGGGCAGAGACAGTGAAAAGACAAAAGAGAGGCGAGATGTAATTGTGCATCTTTAAACACCTACTGTGTTCCCAAGTGTAGTTTTCTTCCCCTTTGGCACATTCCCCTCTCCTTAATCAATAGCCTTGCTAATGTGGGATAATGCAGAGCCGTGATGCAACCTATGAGCTCTACTAAACATGATTGAATGCAGACGGGAAGCAAATATCTGTCAAATCGCCCATGGGCTAAAACACTGCATAAATTCCTCCGCATACACAATGACACAAATATGAATCTCTCTCTCTCTCTCTCTCTCTCTCTCTTTCTCTCTCTCACACACACACACACACACACACACACACATATACATTCGGATCCCCTCGGAGAGACAACCTAGCAGGCGTTATTGACCAGCACTAACAGGACGGGCATGAAGCAGTGCGGAGCAGGAGCAGCAGATGATGCATGGCTGCAGAGAGTCCGAATGCAGAGAAAAGGTCAGCGCTCCATTTGTTTTCATTTGGAACACATTTGGCTTGGTTTAACCTTTGCTGACCCAGTTGACTGTCCCTTAGAAAAACACTTGAGTCACAGGGGACTACTGTCAGCCAAGTCAAACTGTTTTCTGCATAAAAATAAAAAAAAAACAGTAGTGTAGTTTGTCTTTTGCAGTCCAAATATATCTCAAGTGTCATTCGGTGATGCTGGCGCTAAACTGAGGCAAGGCCGAGAATGTCATACCCAAACTGTTACTGTACACAGATGATTTTATACTGAAACAGAACATTTTAGCCATCCACTGAAATCAAGCATCGCAAATACATATCCCATCATTGGTAAGAGCCCAACACAGTCTCATAACATTTTGTGCAATGAGCACAAACTCTGAAACACAGATTATGTGTTGTGGACACTAATAATGTGAAGGTCTCATTAGACACGCCATTCGCACGTGTTCATCCCGTGAAAAAAAGAAGTCCACAACTTTACTTTCCACCGCGCTATTTCAATGCCATTGCATGTTTCTAGTCGTGTCTCCTTCACATAATCCTTTTTGTAGCGGGTAAATCTCTCACTTTAAGACATCGTGCTCATTTCATAAAATTTGGGGAGAGCAGGCTGTAAGAGTCGGTGCATTAGACTCTCTCTGTCTGCACTCTGTGTCCTGGCCCTCAGACAGCTCCTCACAAGGCAGAGTGATGTACATGTACCTGGGGAGCAGTTCGGGCTTTTACTCTGCTGAATGGAGCGATCCGGGGAGGACAGTTATTCAGTGCTTCTCCGCCATCTGTTATCTCTACACAGCTAGTGAATGGCAGCCTGCTGTCTGTCTGCCACGCTTAACAAATGATTCACTATCCGTCACCGTTGCTCTGTTCTGTGATCATAATTTGTCATTTTGCTGCCCCATACCGAGCAGAAGAGAACTGTGTGTGCGCAACTGTCCTTGCATTCACACACACACCTGTATGACACATATTCATACACACACATTATTTACTTACGCATACAAACATGTCCAAAGGTGTATGTGCACATGCAGACAAGCTCACAAACTCACACAACACTTCTAAAGACTCAGTGTAAATAGGATAAATAGGAGAGGATCATAAGACGTATCAGCAAACACCCCCCAGTAGTGTATATCAACCCTCTATAAATGTACAGTAGGACATGAACTGTGCTCCAGTTCGCTACAGCTGAGGACCGAGCCATCCAGTAAAACCAACAACAGGAGTAAGGAGGCTTCTAATTAATAGACCAGATGTGCAGTGAATACAAAAAGAGGCCTGATTCTCTGTGTGTTTAGTGGTGGCAGTCAGCAGCTCGCAGACTGAATGACTGGTGTGTCTCTTCGGGTTGTATAATTCTCAGTTGACGGATCAGCACGACAGGCCGGAACACTGATTTGACAGACACTTGATTAGCTAAATGAGCTAAATGGGCCTCGCGGATGCGTCACATTAGACTCAGCGCACTGTTGCGGCAGGTGGCCGTAAACAGAGCGGACAGACAGAGGCGGACGCGAGACTTACGGCTGGGCCCGTGGATCTTGATCGGTTCATTTGGTTTGACGAGCGTGTGAGAGCACTGCTGGCACACGCAGTCCTTTCCACTGAATGTCACTCTGTCTCCGATGGGGAAGGGTTTCCTGAGGGGGGGAATAAATACAGAGAGAGAGAATTAGCAAACACAGCACACGCACCGCGCGCGGAGATAATACGCCTGCGGTGATTCTGTGTGTTTACAGTATATCAAAGTGTAAACATGGAAATAATAAAGGGGTGACAGACAGGCAATAATCCTGCTGACACAAGCTAAACACATCCTGACATCTTCCATGGAGCTGGAAATACATTTCCAAACTGCTCAGACTGTGGGTTAATAGGACGTTGACTGTTGCGCGAGCACCTGGCTGCTCTGTGATTAAAGAGCCGATAATGTGACGCTGCCACGGGTTTCCAAAGCGAAAACTGGTTCTCAGTGCGAATGAAAGCTTATTAGGGAGACTGTGTGGGGTGCATACTGATACTTCACCGCCTCTTTCTCTCTCTATCTCTCTGCCTCTCTCTCCGTCTCTCCCTCTTCCCCTTCCCACCACAGCTGGTGCCACCTGGTCACTGTTCTCTTCATAACACAATCAAAGCTTTAAAGCCACGCTAAGATTATGACGAGTGCATCATACAAACTCACACACACACATGATGTACACACACCTGCAGACAGCAAAACAGCTTCTGTGAAATTAAATTAACCATGTCATGATAGTGTTTTGTCTCTCTTCCCCCCCTCCTTTAGTTTTTTTGAAGAGACTGATCGATTTCTTTATGACTGGGGAGGATGAGTGAATGAATGGGGAGCTAAAAGGCTTAGGGAAGGCTGTTTAAAAGACATAGCTGGCAATAATCCTTTTAGTCCCCCCCACCGAGGCCCGGAGCTGGAGCCAAGACCCAGAGGGAGGCTGGCGTCTCCAGCAGAGCTCTCACAGTCAGCGCACACCAGCACGAGAACATCCACTCACACACATACAGAAGCAAGCATGTACATACATACATACATGTGTGTATAAAGACACACACACACACACACATACATGCAACTGTGGAGGTTCTGTGTATGTGTGTGAGTGTGTGTGTGTATGTGTGTCTGTGGAGAGAACTGCTATGTATACTCGTCTTGCTCCTTCTTGCTCTTGTATTATTCAAAGAAGAACAACATCCATGCATAAAACAGAAAGGATGGACAAGGGAACAGAGCAGACCAGTCAGCAGAGAGAAGCCCCCCCCCCCCCCCCCCCCCCCCCCCCCCCCTCCATTTCAAGCCTGTGATTTTTTTTCTCCAACATTTCACCACACAAATTATTCAAGAAAGGCCCTAGTAGGCTAAATACTAAATAGGACACAAGTCAATGAAAACAGATAAAACGCATTATTCATTCAAGTTTAATTTTAATTTCACCCTTCAGTTGTTCCCAAGGTTAACCATCTGTTCCCAAACTCAGAGACTCTTTTGTTTTTTTTCCTTTGTGTGTTAAAGTTAAAATCCTCTGCATTTTACTGACACGCTGCACTGAGCGAAAAGCTAAACATAGAAACATAGAGAGGTCTGTATTGTGACAGCTTGGCGCATGAAGTGTGATGTGTGTTTTCTAGGGCTGTACACGTGTCTGTTTTCTAGGTCCGCTACAAGCTGAATTTTTTACATGTACTAAGTGCTTCACCATCGCTATCGCAGTCTATAGCGGATGTAGACGCAGTAAATGCTGGTGATGGAGTAGAGGAGTGTGTTTGTGTGCGTGTGTGTGTGCGTGTGTGTGTAAGTTTGACCTTGTCTTTACCTGTGTGTTGGTCTCATTCCCTCCAGACGCACACTGCCTTGTCAGCCTTTCTCAGCGCTTTAAAAATTTACTCTGTTTACATATTTAATGCATCTGTGTTTTTTTTTTTTTCTTCACTGGCCACAGAAGTAAAGCTATTTCTGGCCTCGGTGGCACGGCCTCCGCCTTTGATCACCGCTGCTTTTTGAAAACATCAGCATGGAAGCTGAAACTCGGCATCAGCCTTAACGATAGCTTTGGCGGATGATGATGATGATGATGATGATGAAGAGCAAGACGACAATGATGGCGATGATGATGAAGAGCAGGAAGATGACAATGATGATAATGAGGAAGAGGAGGAGGAGGAGGGGGGAGGAGAAGAAAGAGAGGAGGAGAGGATGAAAAAAAAGGAGGAGGCGCAGGAAGGAATGTGAGCAATGTGACAGAGGGCAGACGGAGCAGGGGAGAAGAGATTCAGCCTTCAGCTTCTGGCTGTCTCTTCCGGTTGACTCCACATGCACTGACACAAACACAGACACAGACACAGACACAGACACAGACACACACACACACACACACACACACACACACACACACACACACACACACATCCCTGTCACTGTCAGGACTGCTCCACTGACTGTCTCCGGCCAGTTGGTGTCAGTTTGGCTTTCCTACCGGTGGCTGCTGGGCATGACCGCATGTTTATCAACCAATGTCAGGCAGATACACAACAACACACGAGGGAGAGAGAGCACTCTCATGCAAACCTTACAACACATACAAATTGAGAATGAAAGAGAGCGAGAGAGAGGGAGAGAGAGAGAAAGATGGATGTGCCCACATGTCTGCATAGCCAAAACAAACAGAGAAACAAGGGACAGAAGAGGAATGGAAAATGAGAGAGAAAAGAAGAAAAAAACAGAAAGAAAGAGAAGGAGCGAGAGATGGCGAAAGAGAGAGGAGGAGAGGGAGGAGAGCCGACAGGGATGCTGACTCTGAGTTTGTCCAGGAAGAGCTTCATAGGACGGCGGGCCAACAATGATGGAGGTCAGAGGAGAGATGGCCTATTTTTACTGTATCTAATAGCATGGGACACCAGGTCAGCTCTGCTTCCTGAATCATGACTAGAGAAAGCAAACTGACAGACTGCTTGACTGGTCAAAGGGATTTAATAAAGGAAAAATATGATATGATACATAGATATGTCTATACAGTGATCTGAAATGGTTTATGAGTGCGTATAAGCTTTTTATCCAGTCTCCACTGTCACTGCTTCATGACATTAGCAGCTGCGAAAATACTGAATCATCAGTTGATTGCGGTTATTAAACACATGCCATGAAAAAAATCTGTCACCTCAGCATTATTTTCCGAGACGCGACATGAGATGCGTGCAATACATCGTTCCAGTGTTATACTTGGAGACAGCCTTTGACCATTTGAGGGAGGATATCATAGGCCCGCAGACACGTTAATGAGGCAGAAAACATTAGCAGTGACTCATAGCAGAGCAAACAGTCCACACATCTTCTCTTCTCGCTCCACAAATCATCCTCCTCTCCTCTCCTCTCCTCTCCTCCCCTCTCCTCTCCTCTCCTCTCCTCTCCTCTCCTCCCCTCCCCTCTCCTCTCCTCTCCTCTCCTCTCCTCTCCCATGGTTATCTCTAATGGGCCACTTCCACTAATGACTCCTCACTTCTGTCCTTCATCGACATATAAATATAGAGGAGCCATTTCCGCCCTCTCAGCATGGACACACACACACGTACACTCACATGTGCGGATATTTGTTTAGCTCGCATCTAGTTGCAGTATGTAGACAGTTATGCATGAGCAGCAGGGTTTATGTGTTTGTGCAAGTAAATGGGTTTGTGCGCTGTAATACTGTAAGTCTATGTGTAGGAGATTGAGTGTGTGTGTGTGTGTGTGTGTACCTGCAGACACTGCAGACAAAGCACTTGGGGTGGTAAGTGCGTCCCAGGGCCGAGACCACCTCTCCTGTGATGAAGCTGTCGCAGCGGTCGCAGCGCGTTCCATACAGACGCTGATAGTCCGCCGTGCAGATGTACTCGCCCTTCTTCTGGAAGAAGCCCGACCGCGCCAGATCACAGTTACACACTACAGAGAGAGAGAGAGAGAGAGACAGAGAGTTGACTTAAAACACTCAGCATGTGGACTAACCTGTGGATGCAGGGATCAACAGGTGTCAACGCTTTTGTAAACGCTGTTCAGCTTCCCATCCTTCACTCCCATCTTCTGCCGTGTGCTCCCGCAATCACATCCCACAACAAACACTCAGCGGTCTCAAGTGTTTTACGAGACCTATTTTCCAGTGTATTGTTGCATGCTTCATTAGAGTTGTTTTTTTTTGCAAACTGAGCATCCATTCCCTCTTACCTGTTTGTGTGTGTGCTTGTGTGTGTGTGTGTGTTTGTCTTCACGCATGGCTGCTAGTGAAGTTATTCAACTCCAGACACGGCAGTGAGCCAATTTGCTCTGATGGGAATATAATGATATAATCAGTGGAAAAGTCATTTTGTGCTGAACAATGTGGAGAAGGAGACATAACAACAGACTGCAAGTTCCCACACAGATACCGGCAACATCAGACCATTGACTACAGACTCATTAAATATCAATGGGGCAGCACTGAAAGCATTTGCCATGTGTGTGTGCAAGGTGAGTGCGCAGATTGTATATGCGTGTGACTCCATGTTGTGTATCGAAAGCAGACACTACCTGCCATAGCCCTCTGCCATGTAACTGAGAGTGAATTCCAGTGGGTGCAATGGTATACAGTAGCTAAGAGGCTTTTTCATGGATCAGTAGCCAGTCTGGTTGCTGGACTCTAGTTTCAGCGAGTCTAACTGGATGCCCAAAAGGAATATATCTTGAAACTAGGAGGACACTTGGAGATTGCAAACCTCCACCAATGCTGAACAATTCCCCATCTTGCTGATACACCCAAAGACATCACTCCTATCACTTAAAATGTAAGCTAAATTGATTTTTGACCCTGCAAACATTCCCTTAGGATTTGGAATCAAGTCACTATCTCTGTTAGTTTCGTAGCTATGGTTAAAAAACAATAATCTTCTAATGGTGGAAATCTAATCAATTGTTCCTTGGCCCAAGACCTATCTGTCAACCAAATTTAATGGAAATCCAAACCCTCCACTTGACGGTCAGACAGACTTAGGGGGAGGGAGGGAAAAGCCTGATAGAAAGATTGAATACGATAGGAGAAGAAGCGACGGAGCAAAAGAGGGGGTGGGGGAATAAGTAAGCTGTGCAGTCGTACAGTCTGATTTATAGAGACTTATTGATCACCGAGGTCTGCTGACTCCCACTCCCCCTTCTCTCAGCTAGACAGACAGCGCAGTGTGTGTCAGCATCGCCTGATCCCCACAGCTGTAATGGCACCATCGCCAGCAGGGGGAGCTCTAACACGACCCTAATGTTCCATATACTTGATAACTCCATAGCATATACACATACATACAAAAAATAAAAAAAAAATACATTAAAAATATGTTCAGAAGCCACAGCCATCTTGCAGCCAGCTCTACTCCTCGAAGAGTCTCATTCTCTCTCATCTATAATGCAGCAGGATTGAAACTTCAGATGAAATGTACTGCAAAAACACAAAGATGGTGCCTGGCGTCTGCTACTTGGGGCAGGCCGAAGAGAATACGAATGTTGAACAAGCTGAAGAAAATATATATCAAGTTGTTCAATGCTCTATGAATCTATAGGCACTCTGCGTTTTCCCAGTTATCGATGCAATCAAATTATATTTCATGAAATTGGTGGTGGAAAATTCAAACTTTGCTAATCTTGCACTATAAATGGCAACAGTACAAAACTGACATGCAGCAGTGTTTTCCCCATTAAGCCAAACCAGCGGCCATTATCTCAGCACAAAAGAACGGATATAACGGAAATATAATCTACATGGACAAAATGCTAATCAGGAGGTTAACAATATCAGGTTTGACTGACAATGCAGAGTTGTACGCTGGAAATTGATTGGAACACACTGCCAGTAAGGCCAGTGAAGGCGGAGTGTGCCACTGTAAATAAAACAGTGCAGTTCAAATTCAGCAAGGCATCATTCTGCATGCGGTATAATGAAGCACCTAGGATACCAACTTACTGGTAAAAAAAAAAAAAAAAGGCTTCATACCGGCCATGCTAGAGAGACTGGAATTGCTGCCACTGACTAAATTTGGCTCCCTATATCCTCCAGTTTGCACATAAATACAGACACAGACAGACAGACAGCCACACACACACACACACACACACACACACACCCTTCAAAGGGGCTCATTTAATCTAGAGCTGTTTATGAGTGGAGCGTATTGACTTAATGGTGTAATAAAAGATCAATGGGCCCTCACTTAAAAACAAAACAATCTCGGCTCCCACAGGGGGATGGAAACACATAAATCCATCCCCGATGAGGTGGGACTGTGTGTGTATGGAGAGATAGGATGATGAAATGTGACATTGTGTATGGTAAGATATAATGATGGATCTTCATCATGGGGACAGGTCAGTGGCACCAAGACAAGAGGGCTGGAGAAGGACAGGAGGAAGGAGGGGGTTGGGAAGAAGGAGGAAAAGGGGACACATGAGAAAGTGCTTTAAGATTTAAATTGTCTGTTTATAGAAATGTGTGTGTGTGTGTGTGTGTGTGTGTGTGTGTGTGTGTGTGTGTGTGTGTGTGTGTGTATGCGCGTGTGTGCCAACCACATTTCCAGAACCACTGAACAATGGCACAGGGCTTCAAAATGTGTCCCTGCTGCGTTTTTTAACCAGACTAAGCAAGGAACTTACCAGAAACCCAAATCACATGCTATCTGATGCTTTTATGGAAAAAAGGGAGAGGGAGAGTAAATATTTCCACATCTCTGAAGCTCTTCACAATGGAAAAAAAAATCATTGCGTCTTGAAATGGTCCAAAACATTCAATTATGGAAAACAATGTTTTTAATCTTCTGACAACTAAATTGTGCTAAATGTGCCTCTCTGTTGCTGTTTCTCTCTTGCTCTCTCTCTCTCTCTCTCTCTCTCTCTCTCTCTCTCTCTCTCTCTCTCTCTCTCTCTCTCTCTTTTCCTGTCTCCCCTTCTCTCTCGAAATTACTTGCTTTTCAATCTGTGCCCAGATTGATTTTCAAATGACTGGAATCTGCTCAATTAGCCTAATGCACTTCATTAGCATATGGACGCCTGGCCAAATCACAGCCAGCCAACTAGATCTGCTGAAACTGGATTGGATGGGCTGGCTGGATGGTTCACCTGTTCTGGCTAATCAAATTGTTTTCTTCTGACTGGACGATTGGCTGGATGCATTGCAAAGGACGTCCCCCTTCCCCAGTTGCCATAGGAGACGTAAACCTTCCACAGTTGCCCTAGAGACAGCTAGGTCCCAGTCTTAATGCTGCGCTGGTTGTGGTGCCACATTTGGTGGTTAAAACGGTCGCTGTAAACATCAAATGTTACCAGTGACTTACTATCTGTTTGAAACCTATTGGTAAAGACAGTTTGAAAGACGACAAAACAAGTTTTTCACCTAAATGCGACAAAAAAGTAAATGCTTATTCATAAGTTATTTGTTTAATTCTCACTTCACCAGTAATAGCGCAGGCTATACCTGAACTCCTAGGAAAGAGCAAATCTCTCAAAGCTGATTCCATGAACTTCGAAACGTGTTACAACCAGTCATGATCCTCACGTCAAGAGCCTGTCTTCAAGTTCAACAAGTGAACACATTTATTCACAGACACAGAAACCCAAAGTTTCATACAGGCAATTTTTAGATATTTGAAACAAGATGATTCTTCAAACCGCCCCTGGAGATCC